>NW_018224108.1:0-2522 GCF_001263595.1 Phalaenopsis equestris
TGTATGTCTGTATATATGTCTGTATAGATACATATATATATGTCTGTATATGTCTGTATGTCTGTATAGATACATATGTATGTATATATGTCTGTACATATGTATGTATGTCTATACATTTGCAGGTTGGTTTCCTTCTCTATAAATGAAAGACATTTGAACTATGAACTTTCTGTGAAGTTTATCGATTTTCTGTTTTCATTGCATAGGATGCCAAGAGGATAGCTGCTCTGTGGTAAGTAAGGTAATCAACTGTAAAGAGTCAACCTCAATCCACAAGTTCTGCCATGTAGTTTTCTGTGCAAAGGGGAGGGCCCAGTAAACAACAATGAGCTCAGCTTCAAGAGCATCATTGGCCAAATAGGAGCATGAAAGAATAACATACAATTGCTAGAGGAATTTTTGAACCCCCCCACCCCTGCACCCCATTTAGATAAGCTTCCATCAGTGTTATTTTTTATGGTTTGGAAATCAGGAGGTTTCCAAGTGACAGTCTTGATTTTGTTGAGACTATTGAGAACACTGGTCTGAGGCAGGCTAATGTTAGGAAAGTTCTTGAGCTGGATCAACTTGTTTAAATAAGAAAGGGCAGTTCCTAGTTACCTCCTAGTTACCTTGTTGTGTTGAATCATCATGTCTTCATGTTTGTTGTTGTTCTTACCCATCCACAAGAACCAGACCACAATAAAAGGAATAGACTCCCCTTGTTTACTTTTCCAGCTATGCCAGCCATCTTTGAGACTAGACCAGTCCTTATCCAAGTTCTTACCTTTAATCTTAGTGAGGAGTGCTTTCCATAACTCTTGAGCAAACTCACAATTGAAAAATTGGTGGTTAATATTCTCTTCAGAATTCAGACAGAGATGGCATCTAGAAGGCCCTCTTAATCCCTTAAGTTTAAGTATATCTTCTGTTGGCAAAAGGTTATTGAAGACTCTCCAACAAAAGAAGGATATTGAGGGGGATAAATATCTATTCCAAATGGCCTCACCACAATTGACCTTATCCCAACCACTTAGTTTAGCATATATAGCTTTTGTCAAGCTTTGATTAGCATAGCTATGCCATATAATCCTGTCTTTTCTGCCTTGATCAAACACAGTCTTAGTGTCATGAGATAGGTGAGGCTCCTATAGAATGGATTGAAGCTTAGAAACATCCCAGTAGTCCCCATCCCAAAGATCACAGACTGAGAGTTGGGGATTAAAATCTAAAGGGGGGGGGGGGGGACGCCAGCCCTCGGGTCCAGCCAAAAGCTCACTTTGCCATTTCCCAAATCCCATGTGTACATGTCTTCAGCAAGATATCTGATTTTAAGCATATTAGTCCAGATTCTGGAGTCCCCCAGCTTCTTGGTAATAAGGGAAGGATGTTGTCCCTTGCAATACTTGCCATTCATGAACTTGACCCACAAGGAAGTTTGTGCTCTGAAATGAATCCACATCTTACAAAAATTAATCTGTGTGACTTTTTTGAGACCCTTGAATCCCAGCTCACCTGCTGCTATTGGTTTAGCTACCTTCTGCCATGAAGCCCAGTGTAACTGCTGTCTTTGCCCTGGTCTTTGACCTGCCCATAAGAAATTGTTGAATACTCTCTCCAACTGGATTTGGATGCTTTTCTTAAGGTAGTTGGTTTGAGGAATATTGGAGGGGAAGGTAGTTAAAATGCTTCTAAGGAGAGTAACTCTACCCCATTTGACAGGAAAGAATGAGACCAGCGAGATAAGGTTTTCTGTATTTTTTGAAATACCTCATCAAATTGGGTTCAGAAATGAATCCACATCTTCCAAAAATTAATCTGTGTGACTTGTTTGAGACCCTTGAATCCCAGCCCACCTGCTGCTATTGGTTTAGCTACCTTCTGCCATGAAGCCTAGTGTAACTGCTGTCTTTGACCTGCCCATAAGAAATTGTTGAATACTCTCTCCAACTGGATTTGGATGCTTTTCTTAAGGTAGTTGGTTTGAGGACCATTGGAGGGGAAGGTAGTTAAAATGCCTCTAAGGAGATTAACTATACCCCATTTGACAGGAAAGAATGAGACCGGCGAGATAAGGTTTTCTGTATTTTCTAAAATACCTCATCAAATTGGGTCATTTTAGATCTCTCCCAAGTGAGTTGGACCCCTAAATATTTCACAGGGTCCCTAGCAATCGAGAAGCTAGTGTAGTTGGAGACCCAATGCTTGCAATTGGAAGAAGCCCTCTTGTTGAATATAAGTTGGCATTTTGTAGGGCAGAACTCCATCCCAGAGTATTTTTGAAATTGTTGTATACATTTATATACTTTCTTAACTGCAATCTTTTGGACATTGGAGAATATCATGATATCATCAGCATACATGAGGTGGGAGATTACTATATTGGATTTGTGATAAAATCTATAGTACTGTTGGTTGAGGATGTTCATGTTAAGCATTCTAGAAAAGTAATCCATTACAATTATAATGATAGTGGGAGAGATTGGGTCACCTTGTTTGAGCCCTCTAGTAGCAGTGAAAGAACCCCATGGTTGGCCATT
>NW_018224108.1:2579-3148 GCF_001263595.1 Phalaenopsis equestris
TAGCTGCAAGAATCCCCAAGATGAAATTCTAGTCAATGGTGTCATAAGCCTTTTTATTATCTAATTTATAGATGAGTTTACCCCCTCTACTGATTCTATCTAAGTCCAGAATGAGTTCTTGTGCGAACGGCACATTATCATTAATGAATCTTCCTTTAATGAAAGCAGTTTGGTTTGTACAGATAATCCTGTCAAGATGGGGTTGGAATCTTCTGACTATGATCTTGCTTATGAGTTTGCTTATGACAGATGTAAGGCTGATAGGCCTGAAATGATCTCAAGTCTTCTGCAGATCTCCTATAGGAGTTAGCAGTATAGATGTGTTAACAAAATAGCTAGGGAGATTGACTCCAGTGAAGAAGCTTCTGATTGCCTCAACCACCTCCTTGTTGATAATGTGCGAGGCTTTTTTATAGAAGTCAACAGTGAAGCCATCAGGGCCACCTGCTTTAGAGCTGTCAATTGTGTTCAATGCTTCCCAAATTTCCTCATCTGAAGGGAGTTCAGTGAGATTTAGCTGACTAGTGTTACTTGATTCTTCAGTAAAATAGTCTTCATAATCAGAAATG
>NW_018224108.1:6134-7321 GCF_001263595.1 Phalaenopsis equestris
CACATACATAGATGAAAATATGCATGCGTATACATACATAGATGCATGTGCATGCATACATGGATGCTTGGATGCATGCATCTATGCATGCAAGCCTGCATGCATGATGCTTGCATATATGTGTGTGTGTGTGTGTGTGTATACACACACACACACATGTTTGCATACATAAATGCATACATACAGACACACAAATACATGTGTCTATATCATGTGTCTATATATATATATATATATAATGACCAAAATGAGAGCACAATTTTTTGTTTAAGGTATCTGTTTGTCATAAGCAATACAAAATGATAGGAAATAAAACTAGAGTTTTTATTTGGTTTTTAGAAACAATCTTCTTCATGAAATTATTGGGTGAAAGCAAAGTAATTACACTACAATAAAATTTTTTTTTCAATGCTTTTGTCTTCTTCCAACAAAAATTGACCCAAAAGTTTTTTATATTGTTTTTACATAAGTATCTTAGTATTTATATTTTCAATGAGTAGAAAGAAGCACCATGTAAGAGGCGCAATAGGTTTAGGCTCTTTTGATGTTATAAGTTAGGAAAAAATGAAATCAATTCTCATATTAATGAACAAATAATAACAGTAACACATCCACACTTTGCCATCACCTGAAAATCAAAACTACCAATAAAAAATTTTAAATGCACGTCAGATTATCAAATATGCTAATTCTACATCCACTTTTATAACAATCCAAGAAGGGGTCTACATATGGATATTGATAATGTACAACATATGCAAAATCATTTTAGATTTTTGTCAAAGAATTTCTTACATTATGTGTCATAATATAGGAGTGGACTGACAACCTAAAGGGTCAGAGGGCTAGAAGACAGAATTTAAACAAGTTGAACATGTGAACAGAGATTGACTATATATTCTAAAAATCAACGAGAAGGATTTAAATTATACCATTCAATTCCTATGTTTTTATGTATATAACTCCCATCTTCAATTTTTGAATATATGTTGCTTCACATTTGCATGTAAAGGTGTATTTCACTAGTTAAAAGTTAAACTAATTTATTTTTTATGTGATATGAATGATTTGGGTGCTATAAATTTACAAAGCAAAATTTTGGTGTTAGATAGATAAATACATAAGAATTGCATGGTATGTATTTAAATGCTCTAATCGTTAATAACTAGTTTATACGAGTTCTATTA
>NW_018224109.1:0-758 GCF_001263595.1 Phalaenopsis equestris
ATAGACAATCAGAAATGATGATTCGGGTGTTGGAAGATTTGTTAAGGCGTTGTGTCATTGATTATAGAGACAGTTTGGAAGATCACATCCCGATAATCAAATTCGCATATAATAATAGCTATCAATCTAGTGTCAAAATGTTTTTTATGAAGTACTATATGACATAAAATACAAAACTCCATTAAGTTAGGTTAAAGTGGATGAAAGTCAAATATTATCAAATTAATCAGAGACAAATTGAAAATCAAGTTAATCAGAGACAGATTGAAATCTATTCAGGATCGACAACATAAATATTATAACCCAAAATATAAACAACAGAATTTAAAATTGGTGATTTTTTATTTTTAAAAGTCAAACAAATGAAAGGTGAGTCAGATTTGGCCATAAAAACAAGTTGAGTCTTGGATACATCGATCCATTTGAAATTATAGATATAATTGGTCTAGTTGCTTACAGGCTAGCCTTACTTGTTGGTATGTCAGATATCTATAATGTGTTTCACATTTCAATACTAAGAAAATGAGTTTCAAATTCAGAGCAAAAAAATTTACATGAAAATATCGAAGTACAAAAAATCTAAGTTATATTGAAGAGCATTAAAACACTTCAGAAATAAATATTAAGAAGTTGAGGAATAAACAAATTCTTTTTGCTAAGATAAACTGGAAATACAAGCCTGAGAAAGAAGTAACATGGGAAAAAAAGAAGAGATGCAACATAAATATCCTTTTATATTTAGATAATTCAGAAATTTT
>NW_018224110.1:0-806 GCF_001263595.1 Phalaenopsis equestris
TTATTGTTGTACTGTGCATATTAGCAGTATCCAGGTATCAAGATTTTGGCGCCGTTGCGGGGGAAAAATTAATTTTAAAAGCAAATTTCTATATTTATAAAGTTATATATAAACTTTAAGTTATCTTATCTTATTTTTTTTTGTTTACTTTATTTTATTTTATTATATGTTAGTGTATGGGTTGTTTAGGTTTTGAAGGACTAGTGCCCTACGATTCTGAATTAGAAAGAACTTTTAGAAAAATTAGAAAAACCAAAAAAAATTATAAAAATTGAAAAATCCAAACAATTATAGAAATAACAGACCAAAATAATCAAAATGTTGAAATTCATCAAGAGTTTAGACTTTTAAGAGATTATGTCCTACTGTAGATGAACTTCATTGTAGTATTCCAAAGATGAACGTAGTATTCCAAAACCTACTGTAGTGGCTAATTCATTTGAGCTTAAACCTACTATTCTCCAAATGGTATCAAATAACCAGTTTGTGGGATCACCAACTGAAGATCCAAATTTACATGTTGTCAATTTTCTAGAATTATGTGTTACATTTAAATACGATGGTGTATCAGATGATATCATAAGACTTAGGTTATTTCTTTTCTCACTGAGGGATAAATTTAAGATGTGGTTAAACACCATGTTATACCAGATTGGTTAATAATTCAACCTTTTATAATGGATTAGTTGGATCTCTTAGATCAATTATCAATGTCGCTGCTAGTGGTTCATTGATGTCAAAACCATTTCATGACGCTTTTGCTTTAAGAAAGATTTAAATAACTCTTAAAAAAGTGTCCACACCAT
>NW_018224111.1:0-479 GCF_001263595.1 Phalaenopsis equestris
GGGTCTGACATCACTGAAGGGGTTTATCAGAGATAAAATAACCCAAATCAGTCCTTAGCCAGTGAAAGAACCAGAAGAGCCCAACCTCACAGCAAGGTAGAAAGCTCCAAGCAAACAACCAAACAAAGGGAAGAAGAAAAACAATGAGGCTAAGCAATAGAACAGTAAAGAAGAACCTTTTTAGAGATATAGAAATAAAGAAAGATAGTGGACCCTGAGATATCAAAACTGTGAGTGAGATGTCAAAGCTAGACCAACCCCACAGTAGGTAGAAGACAAATAAAGGCAAAACTATGGGCAAAGCAATGAAACAGTAAAAATTTGAAAAATCAAAACACGGGAAGAAGTAAAAGCTTTGAGAATCGTGGAACTTGCAAGGTCCAGTGGTGAGATGAGAAAAATCCAGTTGAAAAAAGATGGTAGTAAAGATTAGAGCATTTACAACAGCCAGTTGAGCCATTGTGCCGAAACCCTAACAG
>NW_018224112.1:0-517 GCF_001263595.1 Phalaenopsis equestris
CATATTTAAAAGTAGCACACAGTTCTAAGAAACTAAAGAGGTGTATGTGAGGATCTTCATTTGGTGTAGCTCCGAATTGATTGCTTTGTACCATTTGGATAATAGCAGGTTTAAGCTCAAATGAATTAGCAGCTACATTAGGATTTTTGATAGATAATTGAATTTTATCTGTTGTAGGAATTGCATAATCTTGTAGGGGTCGAGGTTGATGTTCATTCTCTATTCCATGATTGTTCATATTATTTTCCATTGTATCAGAATTTCTAGGTTCTCTTCTCAATCTTCTAATCTTTCTAACAGTACGTTCTAATTCCGAATCGTAGGGTATAAGATTTTTAGGTCCAAATTTACGCATATAATGGGTTTTCTTTAAAATAAACACACAATAACTAAACACATTATATAATAATATTATAAATTCCAAATCCAAGTATTATAGGTTTAACTAAAATTCTCCTAAAGTTCTGTTTACTCACTCCTCAGCAATGGTGCCAAAAACTTGACCGCGACTTTATAT
>NW_018224113.1:0-889 GCF_001263595.1 Phalaenopsis equestris
CGTTTGGGTGCTGAAGTGTAGTTGTTAGCCCTCAGACGACGGGAACGTGGGAGCTCCAAAGTGAGAGTCGGTATTCCCCCAGCCCAGCCGGCGGTTCAGGAGCAGATTCAGTAAACAAGCATAGGATTAGTCAATGTTCTTTATGCCTGTACCGAAGGATAAAGAATAGGTATGGTCCTATTTGGCGTAACACAATTTGAACTGATTCACTTTATCCATTCACTATAATTTCTGGACAAGGAGAATGATGTTTTCTTATATATTGAACATCACATTAAAAACTTTATTAGTATAATTAATTATTTAAGAGTTATTAAAATTACATACTTATTTCAATTGCCTATGAGTGACAGAAAGCAATTTGAATTCCATTGTTGCGATTAAGTATTGCTTTTTTAAAATCTTAGTTCGTAGTTCTAATATTAATTCTTGTGGGATCGATATCTAGAATTCCATTAGAGCCCTATATTACATGAGTGATACGTATACTTGTGTTGATAAGTGTGACTTTACCATTATTGAATATTTTATATATACATTTTTATCGAATCTATAATTATTATTAAGTTTTTGGTGTCATTACTGAGGAATTAATCTTTTAGCAGCAATATTAAATACTTGTACTTTTAAGCATATATAAAATTGCTGTCAGGAGCCTTTGGAGAAAAAAAAGAGAAATATTGGTACTTTCTTCTCTAATAATGAGATTCTTTCCTTGGCCGAAGCACACAAATTTACTCTTGTCTGCAAATTCCAATTCAGCCACCCTACAATGGATACCATAAGAAATTTGTTTGATGGCCTTAAATTTGTTAGTGCTTGGAGGGTGGGACGGATGGATGGCAGACATATCGTGATACATTTGGCTAAGGATAAGGATTATGTAAGG
>NW_018224114.1:0-399 GCF_001263595.1 Phalaenopsis equestris
TTTATTGGATTATCTAAGTTATTCATCATTTCTTAAAATTTTTGAATTTCTCTTTATTTTTTTTGAATTTTTCTAATAGTACGTTCTAATTCTGAATCGCAAGGTATTAAACCTTCAGATCCAATATTTCGCATAAACAAATAAAGCAAGTGGCACGCCTAAAAAATGCTTGACTTTTCATATACATTTTATGCTTAATTTTAATGATATTGCTATTTAAAGGAAGGTATTTTGCATGTTTTTGGTTTCCGGTACAAGAAATGAACTTTTGGAGAAAAAGAAACAAAAATGGTGCAATTTGGAGCAAAAACGAGCAAGAAATGAAATTTTGCCCTATCACCTTTCGATAAGTCTTTCGATGCTTAATCTCTTTCATACTTTTTGCATATTTTTGAATGA
>NW_018224114.1:550-941 GCF_001263595.1 Phalaenopsis equestris
GACAGCGGCGCGAGGGCACAAACCGGCCGCTGACGACGAGATTTACCTGAGAAGACCGAAAAATGATAGAAAATCTCGACGACGGTGCCCGAGACGATTATGGACCAATTTTTGGCGATTATTGGCCAAAATTCAACGTATTTGGACGCTTTTTGAAAGGATTCTTGTGGCAACTCTTCAAACGTCATCCCTACACTTTAAAAGAACGAATTTAGTTAAAAAAGTGGTGGTTTTTTAGAGTTTTTTGTGAGAGGAATGTTAGGAAAAGTGTGGAGAAAGTTTAGGGTTTTTAGAATACGAGTAGAAATGCAGATTTCTACCCTTTTGGAGAGATTGGAGAGGAGATTTGGAGAGAATTTGTAAGGAGATGTTCTAGCATTGCATGGATCGG
>NW_018224114.1:4339-17178 GCF_001263595.1 Phalaenopsis equestris
AAACTATGAAAACAAAATCACTAATTGACTCCAATATAAAAGTGGAATGGAATGATGTGGTGCGAAAAATGAAAGTAGAGTGAAAAACGTAGAGGAGCCCATTTTCTGATGAAATTCGGTCTCAAATAGAGCCCAAGGTCGGTTCTCCAAGAGGTGCCTCCAAAAACTCTTCAAAAATCGTCCAAATACATCGAACATTCTAGAAACGAGGTTTGAACTGCCTTTGGCATCGTCGGTGCTAGTCTAGCGTCGTCGGCGTTGAGTAAAAAATCTCTGCGTTAAGTTGTTTTGCGCCATCGGCGCTGCCGGCGCTGAGCATTTCTTCAAAAACGTCATTTTGACTCCAAATTTCATTCTTTTTGCTTTAAGCCCTAAAAATCAACAACCTACAAGAAAACATTAAAATACATTCCATTAAAGTGCAATATCATCAGAACTAGGTATAAAATATGAGTCTAAAAATGCATATATTTTTGGTGTATCATTAAGCAATCCTATGTGAACTCTCCTTGAGCTCCGCCATAATGATCCCACCTACTAAGTGCTAGAGGTTAGAACCAATATATAGAGCTTCAAGTTGAGCAAAGAGGAGTTTACAATTTCTAATGGTGAGGGTTCCTTTTCTAGTTCTCTAAGAATAGTCAACAGGAAAGTCCTATGGCTAGACCCTAGGCTACTTAAGAGGAAAAAACTAAACATCAACCAAAAGTGAGGTCAATAGTAGCTCTTGTCCAAGGTATGGAAACACACAATCCAGCTCTGAGCCCACACCTTTATCAATGTCTTACACTAGTCCCGATCTTCCATATGTGACTACAAGTTTTGCTTTGGTTGTTTGTATTTTTGCTACGACTTATTTTGTTACTTCTGCATACTAGAATTTCCTGCTTTCTTTTTTCGCAATTTATTTAAATTTTTGCAAATATATTATGTTTTATGATACTAACCATGCAGCGGTAGCGGAGGCCCAGGTACGTATTCACATTTCTTGCACTGCAATTTTCCTATTTCCCTTATGACATTTTCTACCTGTATTTATTTACTTTACATCCAAAACTAAATTAAAATAAAAAAAAACAATAAAAGACATTTAAAATATAAATACACCTTTAAACCAAGTGAACACCCTTAAATCATTTCTTTTGGATTTACGAGGAATTCTCGGATGAGGTAACTCACAGTTGCTAACGAGAATTCTCTGGTCTAATTGAGCCTGACAACTCATCCAGACAAAGTAAGTCCAAAAGAAAATAGTGATGTCGGAATGAAGGAACCGTGGGATCCTAGCTGGTGTTGTTCTAATTAAATTAAAATTCCACCAAATAAAACATTTAAACAACAACAACAACAAAACCAAATTTTGATGTCAAAACTGTGAAACATAAAACCTTAAACCATAACATTTTAAACCTTAAACCTCAGAACTATTATTTCAACAAGGAGCTCGGAGCTAACATCGTGGGCAACATGATGAGGACATATAGAAGCGCATCTTCGAGAGAGCGAATGAGTCTACATCAGCAAACTTTTCTTTAAAATTAAACAATGATACATAGGACTTCTAGGTAGTCTGTCTAGCACGGCGTGAATCCTCAATCCATATTTAGGCTCCTGCACAATCATGTTGAGCAATATAAATTGTAACTCTCTTTAGGCTCCGAGGTTTTCATTTGGTACGACATAGACCCTCCCATATTTATAGGTTATTTGCATGATCAATATCATGCAAATGTAAGTCTCAAATAATAAAATTGGCATGATGGAACATCTAATAATATCTTTTCAAAATTGAAGCCAAATCCTAGGATAGCTTGGAAAGTCACCGATGTTCTTTTCAGGATTTGTGACATCTCATATTTTTCTTCCTTTGGATTCTACAATAACTGTTCCTATTTGATCACTTCCCATTTGAATTTTTCACGTATGATCTTGAAAACCTTAAAGGTGAATTTAGGAAGACAAATACCTCTAGTCTAAATCGAAAGTTTTTTAGGTGGCTTCGGTTGTCTAAGATGCAATTATAAGAAACTTTAGAACGCAGGTAATATGAACCCTATCTAATCTTTTTTGATAGATAGGGGAACTTGTCGGTCAACATAAAGGCTCACAAACCAAAACAAATGTCATAAATTCTTTAGTTTATTTAATCGAGTCTCGCTATTGAGTATTGTGTTTATTCTTCGGGATAGGTGCATCGCTCGTGGAGATCTGCTCTATCATTTAAACTATTAATTATATGAGATCTATTCAGTCTCATATTTTTCAAAAATAAAAATATTATTTTCAAAATTAAATATATATAAATATTAAACTAAAACATATTTCCAAAATCCTGGCAGGCAACGAGCCCTGACCATCCCTACTTGTCTTAAATATTTGAGTACCACGCCCTACACAGGGGGGATTTGAACCCATGACATTAGGGGAGTTATATATATATATTAAGAAAGGAGAAATTATGTTGCAGAAGAAGCACAAAGTACAGATCTGATATAGGGAACTTGTAATAGGTCTCCCTTTAACAAAAAGGATAGAGAAGAGGGAGGAATAGTAGAGACTAAAGAGACATCTGATTGACTAGCCATTCTTGCTAGCTAGTTTGTTGGTCTGTTTCCTTCTCTGTAATTGAAGTGGAGCTGAAGTTGGCATTGTTTTTTGTATTTGTGGATGGATTTAAGCAATTGGAGTATATGCCAGGGAGGAGGTATGGATCCTTCAATCAACTGGATGAGCAGGGAGAAATCAGTTTCAACCATTGTATATACCCATTTTAACTGAATAGCAATATGAAGTGCCCAACAAAGAGCAGCTATTTCAGTTTCAAGTGCATCTTGAGCAATCATAGGGCTGTAGAAAAATAGTTTGCAGGAGCCTTTATTGTCTCTAAAGACCCCCCGTCACCCGATTGCTCACACGTCTATTAGGTGCTGGCGGATGCTCCAGGGGAACCCCTTAGAGAGCGAGTTCTATGAGATCCCACCTATATAGGTATTATTTGATCATTCCTTCAAAAGTGTGTTTCTCAAAGGGTCTCAAATTGACCCATCATCTAGTCCCGCAACTCCTAGACTTGCTATTAAATATCTTGATTCACTGAATCCCATGTGAACTCCATCGATACCGAGCCCCTTTGTTGTTTATGTCGGTCAACTGAATCGGTCCATTGTGCCGAGGAACCAGTTGACCAATCAAAGGAAGTCATTTGATTCCAGTAAGAGGTCAATCCGTCGATGATCTATCAGTCAAAAGCTTATGTCAGTCGAAAGCTTATGTCAGTCGACCGATCAGAGGAAGTCATTTGATTCCAACAAGAGGTCAATCAGTCGATGATCTATCAGGCAAAAGCTTCTGTCAGTCAAAAGCTTATGCCAATCCATTTCGTTGTAAAAGTTGTTCAACTTATTAGCTGGTGGATTTCCTGTTCTTTAGATCGGAAATTCAATTGTCTAGGTCTCCATTTCTGGTTGTTCGATTCCATTAAGATTTATGTTGCCATTTTTGTACTATACACCTAGATTTAAAACAAATTTATAGTTAAATTGTTATTAATGTTAGGTTTACCCAAATAAAAATTTTAGGTTTTTTAAAATAACATTTAATAGGATATTCCAATATATATTTGTATATATGTTTACATAATACATATACATGTATATATGTTTATATAGATAACTAATTAGCTAATACATAATGAAAATAATGATAAAAAATGTAGAATTCATATGAGAGAAGATTAGCCATGAACAAAAAAATTAATTAGATTTAAATTGTTATTATAAGTGTACCCAAAAGCCTAGAAAATTGAGGAAATGAACTACAAACTTTTTATAACATGTTTTCTTTATTATTTAATTGGATAAATGAGTTTCATATTAGAATAGCTCGGTTTATTTATTATCTTACAACTTTTATTTTAAATGTAAAAGTATATGTTTTTTTTAATGTTAAATGCAAAAAAATAGAAAAAATATGATATATGTATGGATATGAGAGTCACCCCTAGATGATACTGACAGGAGAATGCAATGTAACCTTGCACGAAAATGAAAATAAAAAATATCTTACGTCTTTATGGTGAGTTGGAAAAGACTAAATGTATATTTGTATAAAGTATACGTTTAGACGGTGTCTCCCAATTTTGAAAATTGTAACCTAAATAATTGAAAGAAAATGAAACAATTTTCTTTACTGCTCTCTTCTACTGTTATTGGGCTTTTACAAAGAAAATTTAAAATGAGAATTATTATAATTTAGAACCATTTGTCCACTGAGTAGTTTTAACGCAAAATTTGGTTGCTAACATTTCACCGGAAGACCAGTTGTTGACTGGATGGAAACCAGGGAGTACATGTACAGGCATCGCGGAGCGAAATTTGATAGGTATTTTAGTCTAGTTTTATTTTTATTAAATGTAAATGTTTAAATATAAAAAATCTCTTTCAAATATAAGTTTATGAATTATAATTACTCTTTTGTGCTTTGGTTTTTAAATTTGTTGTGAAGGAAAATTATTACGTAGGTTTCCTCTGCCCGATCGACAGTTCCCGCCCTGGTAATTCGAAGCTCCCAGGTCAGGCCTTGACACGACTCGAGTTCATGTTGACTCAAATCACACACTTAAAGCATAGTTAAAAGTTTTGAAATATATTTTGATCTCCAAATTTGGCAAAGTTATAGTCAAATTGAGTGTCTCAAAAACTAAGATCCAATGAGCTCAAGATTACTTAACTATAACATCATTCAGTAGTTTAATTGGTTATAAAACACCATCCAATCACAGAAATTACTTTGGGGCATCTGATGGAGTGGTCTGTATTCATATAGTATTTATAGGGAATGTCATTCGGAAAATCTATAAATAAACAACTACTCTTTTATGAGAAGGGATCTAGACCTAGAGAAGAAAGATGAGTAAATACATGCTCTTGAAGGTTCAAGAGCTCTAGTACCATCGAACTGCTACTGACTAGCCGCCACTGCTACCATACCACCATCCCCATTGTTCGTTTTTTGACTATTGTTGTTGAGTCGTTGCCGCCACCAGATCACAACTGGCTTGTCATCGCTATCAAGCCATCGTCATCGCCGGACCACTGCTGCCCAACACCATCGTCGTCACCACTAGAACACCATTTCCTGACCATCGTTGTCGTTGAACCACGATTGCTAGTACCACCGAACCATCATTGTCTCCATTAAATCACCATAGTCCGACCATAGTCTCCATTGGATCAATGTTGTCCGACCATGACCTTCAAGCCACCACAATCGTCGACCCACAAGTTGTCAGGCCACCGTTGTCTGGCTATTGCCACCACCAGACCACCATTGCCCGGTCATCACAGTCGAGCTGTCACCATCATGGGACCATTATTGTCCGACATTTGTCATAGTCGCCGTCGTCAAACCACAATTGCCCAACTACTATTGTTAGGCCATTGTTATAATCAAACCATCGTTGTCCAGAGGGCACCATCGTCAGACTGCTATCACTCTTTGACCATTGTTTCCCGATCGTCACCATTGCCACCACCGGATCACTATCGTTACCCACTATGCTGACATTAGATTTTTGGGCACTCAACCTTTATCATTACTCTTCCTTCAAAATAGACGGTTCGTAGCCGCTTCCCAAGCATATTTCACCGCTCCCCTAGTGGAAGTCATGTTGATAACCCACATTGGTGTAATATTGCATTTGACTAGTGAATGATAGGTAAAGTATTGTAATCTACATTGACATAAAAGAACTATTTTAACTAGGTAAGACCTCATGATTTTTTTCCTTTCCAGGTTTCCACATAAGAACACATGTTGTCCTTTTAGTCATTTTTTTATCTGTGTGTGTCGAATCTTCGTACAACACCAAGACATTAATGTATGACTCTACCACCGCAAATTCGTGAACACATTACAAAAATATTAAAATAATTACATGCAACCAATTAAATTATTATCATTAGAGGTAAAACAAAATTATTTTAAATATAATAATAATAATAATCATCATCATCATCATTGATACACCATCAACAAAATTTTGTCGTCCAACATGAATCTTGAGGCAACATTTTGAGTAAGAAACAATCAAGATTCGACTAAAAGTCATCAAGAACTCCAATTTCAGCAAGCTGATAGTCAAACTGATTGGCTCGACAAGACAGACCCAATGATACCAAAATAGGTTCAATTCGAATCAAATCAAGCATATATCAAGTCATTAAATCACTTTTGAAAGCTTTGAATGCAAAATTGAAAGACCAAATAGATTTTGAATATGACAAGCTTATAATCAAATCGAGTGTTTCGACAAGAAAAATCGAACAAACTCAATATCGCTCAATTTAACATCATTAAAGCATTTAAATGTCCACCAAAAGACGACTGATCAAAGAAATCTCTCTAGGCAGTTTGATAATAGAGATACAGATTCATTCATTATTTACAATTTGGACTCTATAAATATAGCCCTACTCTTCCATAGAAGGGGACTATACCTTGAGCCTGAGGGACCAGAGCTTGGAGAAGAGAGAACTGATATCCAGTATTCTGCACCAATAATCCGACGAATGCTTATTGCTCCTGCAGCTGTTGACCACCACTCATTGGTCGACACTTGTTCCTTGCAGCGAAACACCGTGCAAAGCAACAACCTATATCGTGGAGTCACGAACAACCTACGAAGATGTGCATCATCGCGAACACTGTACCAAGCTTGAAGAAGGTGCACTAAAGCTTTATCAATTAAGTCATGTTGTGAGTGGTCCCTATCGTGGGGCAATAAGTCCCGCTCCGCACGAACATTGTAGCTTGAGAAAATGTGCAACTCTTTTTCGCCTATGAGACAAGTTATTGTGAATACAATCACAAACTCATACTGAAACTTTTCATATGGACAAAGCCACATGATTTTTTTTCTTCAATTTTTCTAATAAAAACTTTTGGTGTCTCTACTATTATCTACTTTTATATGGTTGTGTTAAAACAATAACTTATTACTTCACCGCCACGACGAATCTTCTAGCATGCATCAATTATCATCATCATCATCATCTCACGAATACAATATTAATTGATGGAGACATTTACCAGAATGTCCATGCCATTCAAATTCAAAAAAAAACAAAATAAAAAAAACACACACACACACACAAACGGCTAAATTTCAAGTATCCTATACACATGCCAAACCTTAAATCACGTCAAGTTCTAAAATTTATCCAAGTCAGGATATCTCAACCTAATGTTTTTCACGGTATTTATCACAAAAAGGATTCACATGCCTTAATTCAGCAGAACAAATTCCATAAATTTCGTTTCTCTTAAAGAATACATTTTTTAGAATTATTTATGGGATCTGCAGCATAAACTTCCTCATATGTAGTTATTGCTAAACATCCCTTAAAATTAAGACGTACCCACTCTCAATCATCAGCAAAAGATTACCAATCAAACACAAACATTAAAAAAAAGACGATAAAATCATCCTCATTAGCTTTTTTTTACTTTGTGGGGGAAAAAAAATACAAAGAGTCTCATAAATATATAGTGGATCTCAAAAAGAAGAATGAGAACAATTCAGGAAAAAGTAAAGCAGATTGCTTCCTAACAAGGGATTTGCTCGATGAAACACCGTATGACCTTGATGGGCATTTTGATAAGATCCACAGCCAAATTCGCCAGTCCCGCACAGCACACGAAGCACGGACAAAGGCAGCTCAACACGGATCTGTAATCGCACTCAACATAGTTACAACGGAGGGTTAGAGAAAAGTAGATTAGGGTATTCGGAGTACAGAGCGAAGGGAGAAGGGGAAATAGGGCAATACCCAATAATCCAGATGACAGCGCCGATGAGTGAGAGGGCCAAGGCGAGGATGGCGAAGGGCAATCCGAGCAAGAAACCCAATGGTCTGCACTGGCATTCGTCCTCATGTCCCATCTCTCTTTTGTCTACGGGAGCGCGTGGTAGAGGAACAGGGGTTCCTCGATGCGTGTATTTGAAATGGTGCGAGGATGCCGTGCCTGCACGCGAGGATTTGTGACCTGATGCGTAAGCGCGGCTGCTTAGGTAGAGACTAGTTCTTTTGACCGGCGAGGCGACGTAGGTTGCATTAGGTAGAGACTAGTTCTTTTTTCTTTTGGTTTTTTTCAGCGAGTGGGACATTTAGGTACATGCCACTCAATTGTCATGAATTTTCATACTAACATCTAAATTTTGCTTCTAAAATATGTCACCCAATATTTTCAGGTCACTTTAAAATTAAAAAAGTGAAATACATGCCAAGAGTTATGTGCATGTAATAAAATTATGTCATTGAAATATTTCATATCACATAAAAAATAACATTAACTTTAATTTTGAAAAGTGAAACTCATCTTCTACATCTATAATTATACTGATATGTATGTAAAATTTAATGTTTAGGTTGTAAGTATGTAAATGTATCGTAATTGAGTGGTATGCATGTAAATTTTCTTTTTATTATTATTATTATTATTATTATTATTATTATTATTATTATTATTATTATTATTATTATTATTGTCTATGGTTGAAGAGATTTTCCTTAAAACAATTTGTGATAGTTGGTTGTTGCTTTTCTTAGGCAGAATTGAGACGCACTTAGGAGTAGCAAAAATTGGCACACCCACCAGCTCGACCCGAACTTAACAAAAACATTCTAAGTTTAGGTTGACCTTGTACACATAAAATATGCTAGTGCGGATCTCGAGGAGATCTGATGGTCTAAAAGCCAAAAGGAAAATTTAAGGGTGAACCCACCAGCGGAATATCCCGAGCGGCCTAAATGCCCAGCCAAATGAACCAAACTTGAATCAACTGTTATAAGGATGAGTACATGACACGTGCCAATCAACTCACCCAGACACAACCTAAATAATCATCTGAACCCAATAACTTGATGCATTTAAACCCAATGAAGAATACAATCCCCCAAATCTTATAATAATAATATTGGGGACAACCAGTAGCCATCCCCTTGGACCTTTTCATCTTTGGGTAAGCTATCTGTAGGATTACAGTTATTCACCCTCTGCTTGACAATCTAGCATTGTTGTAAAGACAAAAGTTCTTTAACGGGGAACAGAGCCGACAACCAGATTATACCAATCGATTGATAAGACTTAGTCAATCATATCAGTCCTATCGAACCCCAAATAGTAAAAGACCAACCAACCGACAACATCCACAGATCTAGATTACCAACAACACAAATCGATTCATTTTCTCCACATCCGCCAAGTCTTTAATAGCATAGTCGATAAGCAGCATTCATTAGATTCACCTGACAGACAAAGTTCTCCAAAATACTACCAAGCCCAGTTAGTTGAGCCAGAGAACAACAAGGCTCTGGACCAACAAGAGTGAAATATCTAAAATAATATGTACGACTCCCACGTAAGCAATAGCATAAACGTAACTTCACATATTGTACCCCTTTGTCAATAAATAGGGAATCATTCTCATTTTACTTTTCATTACCGTGAACTCTTCTCTCTCTCTCTCTCTCTCCTACCATATGCTCTGTTATTTGGGTGTGATTCATAGGACAAATCACGATTTAGTATCTTAAAAGGGGAGGTGAGCATGGATCATGTCAACAACAAGAAAAGGAGCACCACAAGAAGAAGATCAAATCCACCTAAGAGACACTACAAACTTGGAGTGCACTAGAGAGTGTGTGCAATAACAAATACAAGAGTTGAAGCACTAGATGATTGGTCAGATAATAGAAGCCATCTAAGAAGCAATCGAGGAGAACCATTAGGAGGAAGTGCTGACACATAATGTCCGATGAATAATTCAAGCCTCAGAAAGAATAAGAGATTCCCAATACTAAGACAACATTGGATCCACTCAGTTTGATAGACGACAATTTGGACGTGCTAAGGCTCCCAATTAGCTAGAGAATGTATTATCTCAGTAGATTCCTATGTTAAATCACTAGAGAAATTCAAAATCTCATTGTTGGAGTCCTATAAATGTCGGACTGGTCTGAACGACCATCTAACATCATTTGAATCAACGTTCTATCTTCTAAGGATCATTGAAAAACTTAAGTGTTGACTGCACTTCACTACTTTAAGGGAGTTGACGCTCAAGTGATTCAATCGGTGGGAGTGATCACTTCCTTATTTGACTTCAATAGAATGTTTGTGGCGCAACTTGATAGCACTCAGAAGCCACAAAAAACTTTTCAGGTACTGCAACAAATCAGGAAGGGCAAAATGAGAGCCTTTGCTCGTTTATCATTGCTTTCCGAGAAGGAGATGCTGGAAGTGAGGGATATGTAACCCATAGTAGCACACACTGACCTAGCTCAGGAGGTCTCTAGCAACCAAAAAACTTAGTCGAATTGTTGGAGCTAGCCAACAATCATAGTAAAAGCCAATCTTGAGAAAGTATAAACAATGCTCAACATGTCATCACTCTGAAATATCAAAGAAGTGTAGAAGTTGACTAGTCAGATAGCAGGTCTGAGCGATTTATTTCAAAGTTGAGCAACAACTGTGCAGCATTTTTCAAAATACTGAGGAAGGCAAAGAGCTTTGAATGGCCAACTAAGTGCAAAAAAGCATTCAAGCAGCTAAAAGATTCCGTGGCATTACCACCATTAATCCAAATGAAGTACTCTCTCCATATTCTGGAGTTTGACCAAAAGCAATTAGCTCAGAACTAATCATAAAAGAACCAGGGAAATAATTTTCAATTTACTACACTAGTCGGGTCCCTAGAGGTGTTGAAGTCAAGTATCTTATTATGAAAAAATATAACTTTTGTTCTTATTATTACAACTTGTAGGCTTCGACCCAACATCCAAACACATCCAATTTGGGTCCTAATTGACCACCCACTTAATTTTGTTCTCACTTGTCTGGAGCACTCCAATCAGCTTCTTATGTGGGCATCGAAGCTAAGGGAGTTCAAAAAATCCTATGTCCCCTTGATCACAATCAAGACACAGGTGGTAGCTAATTTCTTAGCAGATTTTTTCAAACCATGCAAACCAGATGAAGGGAACACTACCAACAACTAGACCTGGATCTTACACATTGATGGAGCCTCCAAACAGACGGTAGCATATCTCAAACTTAATCTGAGCACTCTGGCTGAAGATCATCTCTACAACTCATCCAAAATAGAGTTTGAAGTCACAAATAACCAGGTAGAATATGTGGGTCTAATTGTTGTCGTGCATCTAACCTATGAAATTGGCGCCCAACATCTCGATCTGAAGTCATATTCACAGCTAGTCCTGAATCAAGTGAATGGAGAATTTGAAGCCATATATGAGATGATGGCTAAGTACCTCAGAAAAGCTAAAATTGAGATATGAAAGTTTACCAACTTCAAAATTGAGCACGTTTCCATGGAGAATAGTCAAGTGGTTGATCTCCTATCCATGTGCATTCTCTTGGGGGAAGGAACTCCTTAGAGGCTAATCCTGCCCACTATTGAAGAACCCAAAGCAATAGAGGTAAAAACCAAAAGGGTAAAGAGCTTAATAGACCATTATGTCCACTAGTTGGAGACTGGAAAGATTGTTGAAGGTTACCAACCCAAGAAGATTCAAATGCATAACAACCCCATATATGCTGATAAAGAGTACTCTTTATTGAAGATTCGCAGCTGCTTTTTTTTTAGGTGCATATGAGAGAATGAGGCAAAAGTCATCCTTTAGGAAAAAGACTCAAGAAAGTATAGGAGTCACTCTAGAGGAAAAAAACTTGCGCACAAAACTTAATGATAATGATACTTTTGATTGATACTTCTGAAAGAAGAGGATGAATTCTCTAAGATTTGCAAATAGTGTCAGAAGTACGTACAATTGCAATACCAATCGACCCATAAACTGTAACTGATACTCAGATTTTCGCCTTTTTCCAATGAGGGAAATATATTTTTCACATTCAACATGATGCATTATCATTTTTTTTCTCATCGTGCATCTTTTGAAGCCCCTATTGGTCATAGTCCATACTCCATTCATTATGTTGATATAAAAAATATGGTAAAAATATCCTCCATTATAAATGTACTATGTTTTCATTAATTATTAAAATATTTGTAGACTTAGAATAAGAACACATGATATTTAAAAGCAATGTGCATAAGAATGAAGTCTATTATGCCTACCAGAATGTCGAACTCTAATAAATATATTTTTTCTTCAATAATATCACTAAATTACCTAACACTTAAATATAGATACCATAAACATCAAATCCTTACACCTACACTAAATGGAATGAGCCTTTTTTTTTTGTTGTTATGCAAATGACAAAAATGCTCAGATAATTCAATATATTGACACAAATTCAAAAGAATTTTTCTACATAAAGTAAAATCCATATATAGAAGCTAATAAAATCTATCAAACCTATCGATCACATTGGTATACATGAATCACTCGTATTTCTTTCAGTGGGGTTATGGCCACAGCGTCCGGCGCTGATGACTTCACATTTATAAGAGTAACAAGATGCAAAAAAAATGTACCGATTTAAGAGAGAGTTGGGAGAAATAGAACACATGGAGAAAAAGAATGTGATATCAGGTAGGAGTGGAAAAAATATTACATCAAGTATTACGTACATAAAAATACCGTGCGTAGCCAATAAAATCACGCCACGCGCGACAGAAGAAAAAAAAACGGTGCAGTAAAATGGAAAATATTCTCCCCGTGTTATTCATGTGCTATTGTGTGTTATTCATGTGTTATTGATTTGTTATTGTGTTATTATAACACCAAGAATATTCTCAGGATACAATAACACATGAATAAAACACAATAACACTTGAATAACACGGGAAA
>NW_018224114.1:18614-20460 GCF_001263595.1 Phalaenopsis equestris
ATTTACAAGTATATCTTGAGGAGGGATTATTTGTGTGTTCTAATAAAAATTTTGATGTGCTCGATTGGTGGAAGATGAATACATTGAAGTATCCCCAACTTTCTATTATGGCTCGAGATATTCTATCAATATCTATAACCACAGTTGCCTCAGAATCAGCTTTTAGTGCAGGCGGTAGGGTGTTGGATGATTACAGAAGTTGTTTATCTACTAAAACTGTTAACGCATTGATTTGTGCATCTAGTTGGATTCGATCTACACAACAAAATACTAAGACATTAGCGGTAATCTTTAAATTAAGTATATTTATTTCTACTTTCTATTGTATTTTATTTTTTTCACAATAGTAGATATTTATATTTATTTTTATTGTTTCTTTTCAGCAAGAGATTTTTGATGAGGAAAAACTTAATATTCAGCTTCCAAACATATGAAGCCAACTTAGCCAAGTCTACGCTATCATTGCTAAGAATTTTTATACTGTTGTAGCTTTTAACTTTATCAGACACTTAACTATTATTTTCACACTTGCTATTTTGCTATGTTAATGTTCATCAATGGCTTACGTGAACTGGCATGCTCTTCTAGTCTTCTAGTGAGACTCAAGATTGAGGATTTTGATATTTGTAAGAGGTTTGGCTATTTGAACTGGTATGTGTGCCTATTTCTTGTTTTATTGAGTTATGTTTTTGTTAACCATGGACAGCAAGATGATGAGAAATAGCTTAATTCTCTTAGCCCCTTACAGGTATTTTTTTTAAGATATAAAATATCATATTTTGCAATCTTATTTTGTTTGGAGGAAGATTACCATTGGGAGATATAAGCTTTTTTGTTTATATTTTTAACATATTTTGCAATCATATTTTTTAAGATATAAGCTTTTTTGTTTGTTTGTTTGTTTTTTTTTTTGAAGTGGGAGTGAGGCATTTGTTGTTGTTGTATTGGAGGAAGATTACCATATTTGTTGTTATTTTAGACCTTTGTAATGTTTCATGCATATTCATATCCACTGAATTCTTATGAGTTCATCTCTGCTGGGTGGGATTCTTGCTGTGACTGTCTACATAGGTGGACTGGCTTTTGTCTACATAGGTTCTCTGGTGGCTGGCTTCCATTTTTTTGGTTTTTGGTGTCTGTTTTGCCCTGCTGCTGTCTGCTGGGTGGGATTCTTTACTTTATCTGGCTGAGGTGGCTAGCATTTTGGAGCTAAACCAGCATCTTTATTTTATCTGCCTGCTAGGTTGTTTAAGGATATTTATGAAGATATCTCCTAGTTCTTTCTCAGATTTCACATGAGTTATAAAAATTAGATTATGTTGAATCTTATCTCAAACCACAAGTCAATCTTTAGTGGTGGTGGTCTTACTGTGGCTATTTTTTGTTTTACTGTTGCATTTGAGTTTATCTCGGCTGCCTGCTGGGTGGGATTCTTGCTGTCTACATCGGTGGACTGGCTTCCACTTTATGGTCTTTGGTGTCTGTTTTGCCCTGGTGCTGTCTGCTCGGTGGGATTCTTGCTGTCCCATTTAGTGCTTGTTACTGTTTTGTAGAACTTCACTGCTAAATGAGAATCTGTTGGTGGATGGTCCTCCTTATGGGCTGAAAATGTGTGTTTGCAGCTTGGATGGTCCTCCTTATGGGCAACCGCTGCTTTGCTGAATGAGAATCTGTTATATATATATCCCTTATGAGGTGAAGGGTGTAAACATTGATAAAAAGCTTAGCATTGGCAGCTAAATGAGAATCTGAAAATGTGTGTTTAGCATTGGCAGCTGTAAACATTGATAAAAAGCTTATTATTTTAATGAAGAGTTGGTTTTATGTATCGTATTGGTATTTGTAT
>NW_018224115.1:0-340 GCF_001263595.1 Phalaenopsis equestris
TTATATATATTTATGTCTAAATTTAAATCATAGCATCTCATGTGGCAATGTGGTTAGTGTATTCTTTGATATATATTTGATTCAGGTTCAAATCTCACACTTTACATTTATTTTTCTCAATTTTAGTTTAATGAGCCAATTTCGAGCCGAACACGAACACGAATATTTAAATCGAGCCGAACACTAACTGTTCACGAGCCGATTTCGAACACGAACTATTTCGAACGAGCCGAACACAAGCCAAGCCTGAGCTCGCTCAAGCTCGGCTCGTTTACAACCCTAACTTACTTCACATGCATAAACTTACTTAAATGGATTGCCCCAAATTTTGGAGAAAAAT
>NW_018224116.1:0-4763 GCF_001263595.1 Phalaenopsis equestris
TCTACTTTGTTGAGTATTACATAGCCCTCTCGGGTATTAATGCAATTAGAACAAATTTTAATACTACAACAGGCCTTTATTGTAATGTAAATAAAGTGCAAGTAAAAACCATCACATTGATAATTAAATTCGCTTCTAACATGCATCACAAAATTCTAAACATGAATTCTACTCATTACAAAAGAAAAGTAAAATGAAAACAACGGCATAATCTTATCATACCATTATTTCCTAATAAGAAGAGAGAGTAAGAGAAGCCCATTTCAAAGAACAAAGAAAATACAACGAAAACCTCATTTAACCAAAGTAAATCCACTACATAAGTGTTTACAAAAATTAAATGATAATGAAGAACGCAATACTTAGCTTTTTTCCTTTGAAAGAAAGACGAATATCTCTCCCACAAAGTCTCCCGTCGATCCATGCAATTCTAGAACATCTCCTTACAAATTCTCTCAAAATCTCCTCTCCAATCTCTCCAAAAAGGTAGAAATCTATATTTCTACTCCTATTCTAAAAGCCCTAAACTTTCTCCACATTTTTCCTAACATTCCTCTCACACAAATCCCTTTTTTCTACCCTAAATTTGTTCTTTTAAAGTGTAGGGATGAATTTTGAAGAGTTTCCACAAGTATCCTTTCAAAAAGCGTCCAAATGCGTTGAATTTTGGCCCATAACCGCCAAAAGTCGGTCCATAGTCGTCCCGGGCGTCGTCGGCGGGCTCGAGGGTGCCATCGGCGAGCTTTTTTGTCATTTTTTGGTCTTCTCGAGTAAATCTCGCCATCGGCACCGTTTTGGGCACCGTCGGCGAGCAGACTGCACAGCTCCACCGTTTCGCTCCGTTTGGCTCCGTTTGGCTCCGTTTTAGCTCCGTTTCGCCCCATTTCAGTTGTGTTGTGTCCTAACAGATAGCCCTACAAAATAAGCATGAAAACAAACTTTCTTTAAAGTGTAATCTCATTCAAAAATATGCAAGAAGTGTAAAAAAGATTAAACATCGAAAGATTTATTGAAAGGTGACAGGATAAAATTTCATTTCTTGCTCGTTTTTGCTCCAAATTGCACCGTTTTTGCATCTTTTTGCGCCAATGACCATAATTCATCATACCGCCAATGACCATAATTCAAATGACCATAATTCATCATACCTGCAACAAAATATCAAAAATATCTTTTTTAAAGTGCAATATCATCAAAAATATTGTAAAATAGGTATGAAAATATCAACATATTTTCCTTTGGTCAACCACCGACCATAATCGGCCACTATCATTTGAGTTGTATTGTAAGTTGGTGTTTTTGCAGGTAGGTTTTTTATGTTGAATTGGTGTTTTTGCATGCACATTTTTTATGGTAATTTGATTATGTACATGTGTTACTTTAGTGTTACCATGGTGGTATCTGAATTGTATAACATGATCACTTTGGTGGCAACATGGGTATGGAAGCAGACCCTGCAAAAATTCAACTTATATCTAAACTAACACCTCCTATTAATGTAAGAGAGGTTAGGAGTTTTCTTGGACATGTTAGATTTTATAGGCGTTTTATTAAAGATTTTCAAAAATTACCAAACCTCTATGCCAACTTTTAGAAAAGGACAAGAAATTTGAAATTACTGAAAGCTGTTTAAATGCCTTTGAGTTATTAAAGGAAAAATTAATTACTGCTCCTATTATAGTTTCACCTGACTGGGAGAAACCATTTGAACTGATGTTTGATGCTAGTGATTATGTTATTGGAGTTGTTCATGGACCAAGGTATGAAAAGATTTTTAAAGTTATATACTACGCTAGTAGAACCCTTAATAATGCACAAATTAACTATACTATTACTGAAAAAGAGTTACTAGCAATTGTGCATGCTTTAGATTAATTCAGATCTTATTTAATTGGAGCTAAATGTATTGTGCATATTGATCACTCTACTATTAAATATCTGATGCAAAAGAAGGATGCTAAACCAAGGTTGATTAGATGTATACTTTTGATGCAAGAATTTGATCTTGTGGTTATTGATAGAAAGGGAAGTGATAATCAAATTGCTGATCATTTGTCAAGATTAGAAAATCAAGAATTATCCGACACTGACAATGAAATTTCAGACAGTTTTCCTGATGAACAACTTTATAATATTAATGAGTGAAAAATACCATAGTATGCTGATATTGTTAACTATATTGTAAGTGATATTTTGCCACCTATGCTGACATTGCAACAATAAAGGAAATTTATTCATGATGCAAAAGCATATTTTTGGTATGAGCCTTATTTATATAAACTATGTAAGGATCTTATTATGAGGAGATGTGTACCTTATGAAGAAACTGAGTTGATCATTCAGAAATGTCATGATCAGACAGTTTCCCTGATGAACAACTTTATAATATTAATGAGTGGAAAATACCATGGTATGTTGATAACGTTCACTATATTGTAAGTGATATTTTGCCACCTATGCTGACATTGCAACAACAAAGGAAATTTATTCATGATGCAAAAGCATATTTTTTGGGATGAGCCTTATTTATATAAACAATGTAAGGATCTTATTATGAGGAGATGTGTACCTTATGAAGAAACTGAGCTGATCATTCATAAATGTTATGATTCTGAATTTAAATGACATATTGAGATTGATAAAACTGCTTATAAAACTCCATTGGAATGACTCCTTACATACTGATTTTTTGAAAAACTTGTCACTTGCCAGTAGAATTGGAGCATAAAGCATTTTGGGTGATTAAAGAATTCAATTATAATTTGAAAGATGCTGGTAAGAAGAGATTGTTACAATTAAATGAATTAGAAGAATTAAGAAATGAGTCTTATGATAACGATAGATTTTATAAGAAAAAATTAAAGTTATGGCATGATCAGAAGATTAACCAAAAGAACTTTGAACGAGGACAAGAAGTTTTGCTTTACAACACTAGGCTGAAGTTATTTCTTGGAAAATTGAAGTCTCGTTGGTTAGGACCTTTTACTGTGACTCAAGTTTATACTTACGAAGCTGTTGAAATTGAAGATCAGAAGATAAGAAATAGATTTAAAGTAAATGGACACGGATTAAAACCATTTTATGAGGGTAAAAGACCAAATTTTAAAGAGGTTTTAATGATCAATCAAGATGAATAACACCTGAATAGGTCGGACCGACGATGTTAAACCATGCGCTTTATGGGAGGCAACCCATGTTTATCTTTATTTTTATCACGATTATAGCAGTTTTTATTTGAAATTATCATTAGTTTGTGGTAGTATTAAACTCTACTACTCTTATTTACCCTTGAAACATCTTAAAAATTGGATCCATGAAGAAAAATTGGAACGCATTCGAACCAGAGCTAATCTATGAAAATTTTGCCTTGGACGCCATCGGTGCCCTCGATGCCGCCGAAGGCGGGTTTTTCCCGAGAGTCCAGACAAAATTAATACAGAGGCTCACCGACGGCGCCATCTACCTGGCCAACGGCGAGATCGGCAAATTGGCGATTACGTGGGTTCAAATGATAGTTTTTGGGCGGGAATTGTCTTTTCAAACTCAAAAATTTGATTTCTAGTTCATATTTTACTTCCAAAAATGAAGTGAAACTCCACCAATCTCATTCCTATGGCATCCAATTCCCCTGATAATCCCAGAATGCGAGTTTGCAATCAGCAAAAGTTTATGAGTGCGAAAGCGCAGCAAATCTTCAACAATTTGCTGACGAAGAAAAGATTAATCAAAGAATGAGGATTCTTGAATCACGGATTGAATAATCCCACGAAGGATATTGAAGAAACGATAGTGCGGCGAAGATGGGAAGATTTGTGCTACAATATTGTCGCCATGGTGGTTCCTGTGGTGAAAGAATTTATGCAAATTTGCATGGAATCAACCAAGGAGTTGTTTATGTGCGAGGAAGATGGATCACTTTCACTCCTGCACGGATCAGCGAATTATATATGATAGAGAATGTTCTTATCTGCCACTATTCCAATTTTGTCCCAACGAGAAACCAGATGAATGAGATTTACCAACATTTAACAGACGAAACTGACGACTGGGAAACAAAAGAAAACGAGTATGTTAGTTTTTCTGCAACACTCCTGATTCCCGTTTCAAAACATTAGCACATTTTCATTTCTGCGAAGTTGTTACCGACAATGAAGATTGGTAAAGTTTCTAAAGAAAGTGTCATTTTAAATTAGTGCATCCAAAGGGGATTGTCGATCGACATTGGATCTATAATTGTGAAGTTGGTTTTGGAACTGATCGTTCATGGATCAACTTAGGGGCTTGGACACCCCTCCACAATTTTCTCACTTTGCAGTCAGTTCCACGTGTCTTATGAAAATTGGGAAAAGGTAGTGCTTCCTTGGAAGCCTTTGAATCCAACTGAAAGATTCACAGTTTTTGAAGATGAAAATGACATGGCAATTATAGTAGATCAAGCATCTCAGAATTCACTGCCAGTTCAACCTTTAGTCCCTGATAAGTCTCTTGTGATCCTGCACCGACTTAAGAAATTGGAAAAGGAGGTACAAAATGTCATGAATGCGATTAATAATATCTCCGATTTCTTTGATCATCTAGACTGGAGGATGAAGGAACATTTCAAGAACTCTAGACATTTGGAAGATAGCTTGATACGACTAATGAGGAGGATGAAGTTAATAGAAGAGGATTCCACTGAAGAATTTCCATTCCGACCCTTCTACAACCTCTTCGTTCATGTGCAATCAATGGGTGTTCTCAGAGGAGAATCGAGTACCGAGTCT
>NW_018224116.1:5000-5685 GCF_001263595.1 Phalaenopsis equestris
GAATTTATATATAAATGTGATGTTTTGTGTTGTGAAAGTTTATATGTGCTAAGTACATCATTTAGTCACTTAAAATTATATCTATAATGATTAAAAAGATGTCGTTAAGGCTTGAAATTGATCGAAATCGCAAAAATCTGGAATTTGGACAAAAATCAATAGTTCCCGCCAACAACGCCCTCGACGCCACCGATGGTGAGATTTTCCCGAGACTTAGGATTTTAATTCCAATTGAGCGCGCTGATGGTGCCATCAACCTCGCCGACGGCGATCTCACAAAAAACACCTTTAACCACGATTTTGACCAGTCAACCGCCACTATTCATCATCCCCTTCCTCCTAAAAACGTCATTTTCAACCTAGGGCTTGAACGATCTTGGATTGGGAGGTGATTTTAAGGCTTTTTGACACAGGATTTGATAATCTTTAGATAAGAGCTTCACTCCAATTCTACTCAATATCTATTGAGGAGATCCGAAAAATTTTGAGAATGTGAAGAAAATTTGGGAAGAAATTCATGGATCTTAATGTTGAACTCTTAGAATTACTATTGGAAGCCATGATTTGCATATTTGAAGTAATTTTTGGAATTTTTTTATAATTTGATTAGATTGACATGGCTCTACGACAAAAGAGAAGAGTTGAGTTCGATGAGTCTCGCTTCGTCAATGTGATGGCTCAAACA
>NW_018224116.1:8835-14054 GCF_001263595.1 Phalaenopsis equestris
CTTCGAGGAGTGTTCTTGGGGAGAAATTAGAGATAAGTTATTTACTTGTTGTAGTTTGTATGACTTTGATTTTATATATGAATTCTGAGTTTTGTTGTGTTTTCCCCATGAGATCTGAGTAGTTTTCTCTGTCTTTCTCCTTATCTTGATATTTGTGAAATGATGATTTGAATTGGTGAAGCCATGAAAATGTTTAAGAAATTGTGATGATCTTTTCACTTTGATCTTAATTTACTTTCAATTTGGCCAATTGATTTGTTAAAATATGTTAAGTTTTACAACTAAAGAGGATTACATCCAAGATTTAGGGAGATCAAAGCCCTTAGAAGTTGGGTGCAAATAAATAGGTAAATATATTATCGGGCGTAGAATTGGAGATTTTAGAGTGACAGACTAAAATCTCCAATTTGGTCCTATCGTTTGGGTGCTGAAGTGTAGATGTTAGCCCTAGGTGAGGGGAACGTGGGAGCTCTGAAGTGAGAGCCGGTATCCTCTCAGTCTAGCCGCAGATTCAGTAAACAAGTGTAGGATTAGTCAATGTTCTTTATGCCTGGACTAAAGGGTAAACAATAGGTGTGCTCCTATTTGGCACAATATAAATTGAACTAATTCACTTTATCCATTCACTATAATTTCTTGACAAGGAGAAGAATGTTTTCTTATATATTGAATATCACAATTATACCCTCCTTAGTATCATTAGTTTTTTAATAGTTATTAAATTTACCTATTTATTTTAATTGCCTATTAGTGATAGATAAGCAAATTGAACTTCGTTGTTGTGATTAAAGTTTTGCTTTTCTAAAATGTTAGTTCGCAGTTCTAAATCACTCCTTGTGGGATCGATATCTAGGACTCCATTAGAGCCCTATATTACTTGAGCGACACTTATACTTGTGTTGATAAGTGTGACTTTACAATTATTTATTACGTCCATATTTATCTTGTATTTTTAAGCATATATAAAGTCGCGGTCAGATGTCAAAGAGTAGACAATATTTCTAGAAGAAATGAGATGCCCCTCATTCATAGGCTAGAAGTTGAAATATTTGATGTTTGGGGATTAGATTTCATGGGACCATTTATACCATCTTTCAGAAATTTATATATTCTGTTAGTAGTGGACTGTGCATCCAAATGGATAGAAGCTGTTGTTTTACCTTGATGTGATGCTCAAAGTGTTGCAAAATTTTTTAACATGAATATATTTTGTAGATTTGGGATGCCAAGAGTTATCATTACTGATGGGGGATGTCATTTCAGAAATGTCATAGTGGAGAAATTATTAAAGAAATATCATATAAATCATAAGTGGGAGCTCTGGAGTGGGAGCCAGTATCCTCCTAATCTAGCCACAGATTTAAGGACTAAACCTGGGATTAGCCAATGATTTTCTATAACACTATATAAAGGTAGAGAATTAAAATTGTTCTTATTTGGCACAATACATATTTGAACAATCTATCTCATCTCATTTTACCGAAAACTCATTGTAGTGGGAAAAATGCTTTTTCACATAAGAAATCTTAATCCCATAAACATTGTTTAATAGTATAGTAGTTACTGTTTAAACTCTGTATTTCAGTTTTGTTATTAGATTAAATAATTTAGTTCTAATAAAATCTCAACATTCGAAATTAGTGACAGTAATTTCATTTTGACTTTCTATGAATTTCTTAGTAAATTTATCATTTCAAATTTAAACATTCATCGTGAGATCGATATTTGGGGCTTAAATAGAAATTCCTTTATTACTTGATAACGGTACGTATACTTGCTAGAATCCCAACATTAATTGCTTAAATTTATAATTCATAAAATATTGCATCAAGCTTTTGGCATCGTTGCATAGCGGAGTCAACTATATAATTTTTACACAACTATATTCACATCGGGATCAAGGACCGGGCCTCGGGCATCTCACAATCCCTTGAAAAGTCCCGACTTTGTTCAAACTCCTTATGTTGTTTAATAACTCGTCCTTATCATACCCTTACGCTCAATGAACTGATGTTTTAGCCAACCCTAAGGATGGGGTAATTATCATTTGATATTTTATTTATAAATTATGTGGGTGAAAGTCTTTAAGGGGCAAATTGACTTAATTAAGAAGCTTAGCTAGTTTGATTTTTGAAGAATGGGTTTGTAGTGTTGTAAAAGGTTTTAAATTAACTATAGATTATTTTCTAAACCTTATTAGACAAAATTTTGATCAAGCCTAGTTCATTACTAAGCCCTCAGAACTTAATGGGTAGATTTGCAGTTCTAAGAAAAAAGCTTTAAATGTTTATATTCTTAATCATTATCATGAATCATACACCATTAATTGGTGTTTAAAATCAGTGAGTTGTGATCTTCCAAAATCAAACCCCACCTTAATATCTTCTTATTTAACCATTCTTCCAAATTTCATTAATTTAAGGAATTACAAATTTATCTTTAATGAGATCAGAGTGAGATTGGTTGCTACCACTTACCCCTTTGTGTTTCAATCATTTAACCATGTTAATTAAGATCATTAATTGCCCATTTCCCATTTTAATTGAGCATAAATATTGATCAAGGTCAAATCTTCAAAATTAGCATTTTGACCCTATGGACCTAACACTTCATAATTTATCAAATTTAATGCAAATTACTTTGAAATTTTATACTTTGAAATTTTATGTATTACTTTGAAATTTTATGTTACCCCACTCATGGGTTAATTAAACATCAGAGGAGAAAATGTAATTTTTCTGACCTTATTTAATTTTATAATTATTTTTAATACAAAAATAATGATTTTTAATGAAAATTTAATAACTCGAACAAAATAAAACTTCTATCCTTAAGAAAATTATTGTAGGTTTACCTAGGTCAGAGGACCACTTAGACCAATTTTCATGTTTTTTAGAAGTTTAATTTAATTATTAAAATTATTTGTTTGTTTTTAGTATTAATTAAATATAAAATATTATTTAAGTGGATGATTAAGTTTTATATTTTTCTTAAATCTCTCTGAGTCCAGGGAACCCAAAAAAACAAATGTCATTTTTTTTTTATTTATAGTTTAATTATTAGAATTATTTTAATAAAAAAATAAAGAAAATTCAATTTAAGCCTCTAAAAATTAATATCTTGACTTAGAAAATTAGGAAAACTATTTTAATTAGTTTCAAGTGATCAACAAGTCGAATGTAACATTTTAGTGTGTTTTTAAAATTTTGTAATTTTTATGATTTTTAATATGCTTAAAATTGGCTAAAAAATGAAGGGTTTATTTTAATTCCAATTTTATTTTTCTTAGGTTTCTCTTGTCATAAGGAGCTCCCAAAACCAATTTGGTTCAATTTAACTCTAAGCATACAACTTATCATATGCACCACCTAATAATATTACTTGCTTTCATAAAATTTAGTAAATTTAATATTTGGTTCAATTTAACTCAATTTTAAAACAACTTGGTTGGTTCAATATTATATATTTTAAAATTAAAAATAGTTATTTTAGATAATTCGTAGATCAAATCTTCCAAACTAATTAAGTGCTTCCCATAGCTCAAGTTGAGCACTCTAATAAGCTTATGACCACAACTTGACAATTTCTACCAAAATGTCTTTTTATAACAACCCATAAAACACATATTATCATTGACAGCACTTAATTAAGTTCTAGCTTTTATTATCTTTTGATTATATGAGTTCATTAATTACTCCAAAGTAAGATCATTTCATATATGATTCTTTCATTAATATACTTAAATACTCTATGAAAATATAATTATTAGAAATTCAAATTAATTTTGTTTCAATCTTATATAAACCTATTATATAAAATACTATTACTCTAATGACCCATTTATAAGTAATTTGGATAATGCTATCTTATTTAAAATGAAAATGAACCATATTAGTAATTATTTAATTAAACATTCCAACTTTAACTCATTAAATATGAACATTTATAGGTTATTATCCTAGAATATTATTGATTTGAACCAGCTTCTTTAATTGTGATAAATGGCTAGACAATTACAGGATTAATCGGCAACTCCCAAAACAAGAAAGAAGTAACTGTACCTAAAGAAAAGAACTAATTAGTAACCACGTTTTTTCATTACATTCCTCTTAATGTCTCTAATAGGAGCTATTTGTAGAATACAAGTGAAATGATACTATGCAAAGAGTACCAATATATTAAATAATATAACACAAGATATTAAGTAACATAATATCTTATCATTTAGTATCATCTCATTACTCACCCCTTCAAAAAGATCTTATTTTAAAAAGGAAAATGCACAACAACGATGAAATTGGTGCCCATAATGATGATAAAATTGATGAGCTTCTTAGTGTTTTGGTTACAGACATAAGGATGTGTGTAGTACTGATTATGTTCTATTGGTTGACAAGAAGACGATCACGACAAATTATGTTGAAGCTGTTCTATAAAACAGTGGTGGTGTCACTGAAAAAGAAATCACACTATCAAAGATGACACTCCTACGATAGAGTGGGAAGTGTTGAAATATAAACTTGGTTTTCGTTGTTTAAATAAAGCTTAATTTCTATAAGCTTATTCTAGAATATGTGGTAGGTATGAAATTATTGTGTAGTAGGTGTGGTAGGTGTGGTAGGTGTTGAATTATTCTGTGGTAGGTGTGGAATTATTTGTAACCATTGGATTGTAATTGTGGTGGCACAATCCTAGTCATTAATTTAGGAGGTGTCACTAGTATAAATAAGGATGGAGTCTTTGATTTTGTATCAAGCCAAGTTAAGGTGATAAATAAGAGTGAAGTTTTTTCCATAAGTTGTTTTTAGCCTTTGTCACTTCCTAAAAGCTTCCCCATTCCAACAAAGTGGTCTCAGAGCCTAAAAGTTCCATTATAGAGAAATGGCAAACGGTGGCATGGTTTCGTTCTAAGTCCCGATGCTTAAGGAAAGCATCTACGACAATTGGAGTATCAAGATGAAGGCACTCCTTGGGGCGCATGACGTTTGGGAGGTTGTGGAGAAAGGCTACGATGAGCCAAGTGATGAGTCTGCTCTATCCACAACACAAAAGGATAGCTTACGAGACTTGCAAAAGAGAGACAAGAAGGCTCTCTTCCTCATCTATCAAGCTTTAGATGAAGATGGTTTTGAGAAGATCTCAAGTGCTACCTCGTCCAAATTAGCATGGAAGAAGCTCAAGGTATCATATAAGGGAGAAGATAAGGTTAAAAAGGTACG
>NW_018224117.1:0-6129 GCF_001263595.1 Phalaenopsis equestris
ACAAAGTTAAGATATACCATCGTGGTTTGAGCTTAGTCAACAAAATGTTAAACATTATTTCAGAATCAGTCTCCACAACAATGCCATTTAAATTGAAAGAGATAACAGAATGAAGTGTAGTAGGCACAGTAAAGGTCTCATCCTCAACTGAAGAATTAGCAATACAAGGTGAAGCAAAATAAGCAACACACATATCAGTATCATCTATGATCAGCCCTCCCATACCCGTTTAGGCATTGGAAAAGCTCCCATCAACATTAACCTTAAACCAACCATGGGGGGGTGGTGCCCATTTAATCAAAATGGGTTTCCTACCCTTGGCTTAACCACAGTGGGAGAGGCATCTTGTCCAATATAGGACTTCTAAGACATTTTGAAATAGGCCACTGCTATAATAGAAGTGGTAGAGGGAGTGTGACTGGAAGCTTCATATTTTTGACTATTCCTAGCTATCCAGATACCCATTAAGACAATAACAGGAAAGAAAAATGCTTGTTTAAAGAAGGTTCAAAGTCCTTCTAAATCTGAATAACTACATTGAATGTCAGATTTGTGGGCCAAATGATACCAAAGTAGCACCCAATACGATGCCAAACCTCTTTAGCAAAAAGACAGACAAAAAATATGTGACTAAAAGATTCAACATATTTTTTACAATTATAATAATAAGAGGCAAGTTTCAGCCCTTTCAGCTTTAGTATATCATCTAGAGAGAGAATTTTATGAAAATATCTCCAAAGGAAAAATGAAATAGATGGAGAGATAAATTTATGCCATGTGTAAACATGTTATTTCTAAGGTGTAAAAGAATGCAGATTTGAGTAATGCAATTTAGAGATAGATGCTCTAGCATGATACTTCCAAAAAGGAACATCTTTATCTTGAGCATGTATAGGCATTTAGCAATAGAAGGAGCAATTTCAGCAACTAGAGAATTCAACATTACTAAATTCCAATCACCATCAATCCAGCAATCTGAGACCAACAAATTAACATCATAACCTTGAGTTGGGAAAGTAGAAAACATGGAGATACCCCAATCATCCTTCTAAAAGGAAATATTACCATCACCAATGTCCCAAAACATAAAATGAGAAGCTACATCTCGTGCAGCAATAATTGCTTTCCAAAGCATAGAATCCCCCACTCTGCAATAAATAGTAGAAGGATGGGAATTTTTACAATACTAGATTTAGCCCATAGTGACTCCCCCAACTGAAATTTGAACTAGATTTTACACATGTTAATATCAATAGTATGTTGTAATGTTTTAAACCCATGCCCACCTGCACAAAGAGGTTTGCATATATGGTGCCAAGTAGTCCAACTTTTAGATGATCTAGATCTCTGCCAAAGAAACTTATTAAAGATCGTTTCAAGATTCGTTTGAGTAATTTTTTTTGGTTTTGAGAATGTGCATAGTGTAAAGTGGAAGTGTGCAAAGGACACTTTTCAACAAAGTGAGCCTACCCCCATTGGAAAGGAATGTATTTTTCCAGTCATGGATCTTGAGTTTAACTTTTTCAATCACCTCACCCATTTGAGTTTGCTTAGCTCTACCTCTAAGAATGTTGACCCCAAGATACTTTATAGGTAGCTTAGCAATTTTACAGCCAATATAGTTGGATGCGCAAGCATGAGTGTCAGAGGGAGCACCATTGCCAAAATAAATGGAGCAGTTCACTAAGTTGAACATCATACCTGAAATGTTTTGGAATTACTTTAACAAGGATATGGTGGCTTTGATAAAACGTTTGCTAGCATTTAAAAACATAATGACATCCTCAGAATAAGCAAGGTGACTCACCACAATTTTAGATTTTTGGGAGAATTGAAGATAAGGATGCTCAAAATGCAACTTATTAATAAGCCTAGATAAGTAATCAAAAGTAATTATGTAAATAGAGGGAGAGAGTGGGTCTACTTTCTTAATGCCCCTGTTAGTAGAAAAGAATCCATGAGCTTTACCGTTAACCATCACACTATAGCTATTATTAGATAGCCACCTTTGTATGAGGGAGTGGAAATCCTGTTTAAAGCCTTTAGCCTGCAGAATATTAATAATAAAGTCCCAAGTAATACTGTCAAATTCTTTCTTTATGTCCAATTTGAGGACCAAGTTTCCCCCCTACACCTTTTGTCCAACTCCCCAATCATGTCTTGCACTAAACGGATATTATCAGTAATATACCTACCCTTAATTAAAGCAAAGTAATGTTCAACAATAGTATGAGTAAGATGAGGCTTCCATCTGTTAACTATAAGTTTACTCAAAACTTTAGATATCACAGTAGTAAGTGAGAGAGAATGAAAGTTGTCCCAAATGATCTTATCATTACCTTTTGGAATAAGCACTATCATAGCAGAGGTAAAATATTTTACTTGAGCTATCTCTACGGAAAAAACTTTGGATAGCAAGTATAACCTCCTTCTTGATAACCTCCCAAGAATGAGTGTAGAAAGCAGAAGAAAAACCATCAGGGCCAGGAGTGTGTAGAAAGCAGAAGAAAAACCATTAGGGCCAGGAGCTTTGTTTGAGCAATTAGATTTGAAAGAATTTAGGATTTCCTGTTCATCTAGAGGATAACTCAAACTTAGATTATTAGTATAATCATATTCATTCTCAAATAAGTGAAATCAACAGGCATAGTATGAGTAGAAGAATGAAAAAGCTCAGTGAAAAAGCTAACAACACTATCACCAATCTCTTTCATGTTAGTTAAAATATTCCCATCCCCCTTTTTAATTTTTAAAATGCTATTGATATTTCTTCTATGCTTAAGAGTGGCAAGAAAACATTTAGAGTTTCTATCCCCAGCAACAAAGGAAGAATCATTAGCCTTCTGTTTAAGCAAGTTTTCCTTTAAGGCAAGAGCATCTAGTAAAGCAAGCTGAGCCTGAGCAACAGTATCCATGAACTAAGGTGAAACATCAAGTTGGGCCTCCAAAGAATCAACAATATTTTGAAACTACACTTTTTTATGAACATTACTAATGACCTTGTAATTCCATTTAATGAGGTGGGCAACAGCCACCTTCTGATGTAATTGCCACAAAACAAACCAATGATTCCCAACTCCATCAAATTTCCAAGCTTGAGTACCCAAATTAAGAAAGGATTCATGTGAAGTCCAAACATTTAGAAATTTAAAATGAGATATGGTCGGTTTGATAGTAAATGCCAAAGTAAGCAAAATAGGATTATGGTTAGAGGTAACATGACAAAAATGTTGAACCCTCACAATAGGAAAATGGCTTATAAAAACCGAATTGGCCAAAAATCGATCCAATCTCTCATAAAGAAATCCCCTCCTCTATGTATAACGAGAACCAGAATAGCCCAAGTCATAATGACCTGCATTAGAAATCGAGTTAGAAAACCTATTAATAAGAGCAGGCTCAACTCTACCACCTCTTTTTCTTTCCATAGGCTTCATGATCATATTAAAGTCCCCACCTACAAACCAATTATCAGAAATGATACTTGCCATAAACTCAATTTTTTGTCAAAGAAAGTTATTTTCATGCAAATAAGAGCTAGAGTAAACAAAAGTGCTCCATCCCTAGAAACCTTCAAAATTAATTTTAGTGAGAATATATTATTCCTCATCTTCTATAATAGAAAAAGTGACAGTGGGCTTCCGAAAACCCAAATTTTGTTGTTAACATTGCACTGAGAATAATAACCTTTGAATTTATTAAGAATTCTATGTTTATTGGCATGAGCCAAAGGTTCCAAATTAGCAAAAATGAGTAATTTGTGAAACCCTGCACTAATTTTTTAGCTTATTAAGGGAGTTAAGGTGCGCCACTCTCCTAATATTTCACACCATTATATTAATCATGATGTAGTAAGACAACCCTTCTAGAAGATCTAGTAGAGTTGACCAATTATTCCCCATCAGAGTGATAAGTTCCTTCCTGAATAATATTACTACCATTAAGTCTAGATAGCTCAATGTTACGTTTAGCTATTTTTTGTGAATGCTTTTACACCAACCATTCTTTTTCCAAAGTTATAGTAGCAATATCTAAAGTAGTGTTTATATCAACTATATCAGAATGAGTTCCAACTATAGGAGAATTAACCATAGTACTAAGAATTGTTCAGTGTCCATTATAAGTAGTGTGCCTCGCAAACATTGTTGTTTCCACAGGCTCCTCATAAACCACATTAGCATTATGATCGTCTGAAGTTACAGCAAGCACAACTTCACCATTAATATGTGTTTGTTTAGGATTAACAACTATAAGGATGTAAGACATCATCCCTTTGATGTCCTTCGATTATGCTCAATTGTTGAGGTAAGGCCTTAATAAAATTATTTATATCTTATTTCCAAAGACTGCAAATTAGAGATATCATTGTTAGCAAGATTTTCAACTAAATCAGTCTTGTTTTCAACACGATGTGGAAAATCATGGTGTACAATATTTGTTTTATTAGCAGGTAAGATACTATGTGTTGCATTATGTGTATTTTTGAGTTTTGAATTCAAACGAAAACAAGAAGTGGGTTGATGCCTAAACATAGAACAATGAGTGCAGTAAGGCAAATGCATTTCAATTTCAACGGGCTGCCAATAACCTTGATATTGCAATCCTATCCAAATTTCATTACAAAATGCCTGTGTAATATCTCGTTCCACCAAAACACATGCTTTAGATGTTCTCGATAAAGTAAATGTTACAGGGTCCATTTTCAAAGGCTTTCCGTAAGCAGCAACAAGCGAAAAAAGTATCCCGTGATTAAGAAGATGTAGTTTGAGCCTTGAGAAATGAATACAAATAAGAATAACAGACAATTTAGCTTTAGGATCAAAATTAATAGACCATTTCCAAAATTTCATCATACTATTTTCTACTCTTACGAACCTTTTAGCAAAATGATGGGTTTAATCCTCATCGTTGGCTAATTGTATAAAAATATGTCTACCATCGATGATATCAACCTTCCACCAGTCATTTAATTTTGACATTTCAAATTCCCTTCTGATCAACTCAACCTTTGGAATGCCATAAGTAAATTTACCAACTAGGATCAGGTGACAAGATGAGGCAAGAATGGAAGTTTCATCCTCGGTCACATAAAGCGCAAGTTTCATGTTCTTTTCCCCAACTTCTTGATAAAAGTATAATCTTGCCCAATAGAAAGAGTATCATGAAAACTTTGCGGAAAAAAAATCAGAGGAAGGAGTGGAGGAACCACCACCCCCATCTAAAACAGTGTCAACAAATGATTGAGAAATAAGAGGCATGACTAAAAACACAAAGAGAAGCAAATAAAAGATGTGAAATGATCTCACCAGCAAAGGAGGAAAGCAAAATCGCCATGAAATCTAGAGTAAACCCTAGTCATCGCCGTTCCCATAGTTTAACCCTATATATATATATATATATTATAAAAGGAGCATTAAGTGACGCGCGGCATTGGGTAAGACCCCTACATGTTGAATATCAAAAGTGTTACAAGGTTACTAAAGGAGGGGTTCCCAGACAAAGGGAGGGAGCCCAATCCTCAAAAGTTTCCAAAAAAGTTACAAATGAAAGAAAAAAACAAAAGTAGCAAACAAAAAAACACTAAATATCTTTAAGTAGTCTAGACCCCCCTCTAATTGGGAATTTGGATGATATGCTAGAAACACCTAAAAGCTCTACTGCTCCTCTTGTCTCCACAGACCCCCCAGGTACTTCCCCCAGACTTTACAGGGAGGAGGTAAATCAAATAAATATTCAAACACCCCCATCTGTCTCTTTAGATGAGGTGGTGCAAATAAAAGAGAACAACCAACAAACTACTATGGAAATAGAAACTTCTAAGATGAAGAGATGAAGCACCTGTTGGAAGAAGAATGTCAAACACAAAAATTCAAAAAGAAGAAGAAGGTTCAATCTGAAGTACATAAATTAAGAGAGCGTAATATTGGGTTCATAGAAACTTTGAAAATAGGGGGACCTCATCCTTCCCCCCACAATAATAATCCCCCCAATGATTAATATGCTTTGTTGGAATATCAGGGGCATTGCCCACCCTCGGTCTTTAAAAAGACTGATCTATCTCAATAAAAAACACAAGTTGTGGTGCTTTACTATACTTGAACCTTTGGTTCAACATAATTCTCAGAGAAT
>NW_018224117.1:6261-7111 GCF_001263595.1 Phalaenopsis equestris
AATAGACAGGAATTATGGGAAGGCTTACATCTCATCAGCCAAAATATGAACTCCCCTTGAATAGTGGGGGAGATTTTAATTGCATCTCTGCAGCAGCTGAGAAGTCTGGAGGGAGACCTCCCAATTTTTCTAAACTGACTTATTTCAATGATCAAATACAGCAAGCTGGTTTGTTTGATTTGGGGTACCAGGGCCCTATGTTCACTTGGAAGAGGGGTACTATATGGGAAATATTAGATAGAATGTTAGTTAATGACCTCTGGCTGAAACACTATCTCCTTACTTTTGTTACCCACCTAGCCCTCACTTGTTCTGACCACATACCTCTCGTCATCTCCACAACATCCCCAGTTACCACTTCACCCCACCCTCCTTTTAGATACCTAAACATGTGGTCTACCCACCCCCTTTTCCATAACTGTATTGCCTCTAACTGGTTGCGCATTGTACACCCTGACCCTTTTGTCAAGCTTAGCATTTTGCATCAGAAAACTAGCAAAGCCTTAAGGAGATGGGGTTGGGAAACATTTGGTAATGTGTCTTCCAATGTGCTATCTACTGAAAAAGAGGTTGAGAGACTTGAGGCTGCTGATCAAAATAACTGATCTGTTGACTGCCCAGTCTAATCTGATTAAAGTAATTGATATTCAGGATCTGATACTCAAACAAAAAGCTTCTATAAGTGGTTTCCTTGAGGGGTACAGAAACACCATGTTTTACCATGCCTACATAAGTTATAAGAGGAAATGTAATACCATACATTCCATAATCTCCAAGGATGGCAGGTGGCTGAATGATAATGATCTTATTGCAAAGGATGCTGTTAATTTCTACAGCTCTCTTCTGAACT
>NW_018224118.1:0-523 GCF_001263595.1 Phalaenopsis equestris
TTGACCGACAAGATCAACAAAAACTAATACAAACTTTTAAGTCAGCAGACCAGAAAGTACGTGTAGAGTTGTGTGTGTGATTTGTTTCTGCTGGAGAATTAGCAGTTGATCGTTTGGTTGAAATCAAGGAATAGGGACTCTCGCTGGGGATTGGAGAGTGGACTTTGAGTTATTAAATTTCAAAGATTTCCAAAGAATGGGAGTCAAAATGTAAGTGTTGACCCTGAGGTAGGAATTGAGATTCAAATATCGACTCAAAAGAGGGAGAGTGAGAGAGAGAGAGAGTCAGAGTGGAAGGACCGACCTCGAATGTAATGAGCCAGAAATGTAGGATTGATTCAGAAATGAGAATTGAAATGTAGGTCAATTCTCAAAAGAGAGTGTCAGAATATAAGGACCGACCTCAAATGTAATGAATCATAAATGTAGGACTGATTCAGAAATGAAAATTGAAATGTAGGTCAATTCTCAAAAGAGAGTGTCAGAATATAAGGACCGACCTCAAATGTAATGAATCAGAAAT
>NW_018224118.1:985-1667 GCF_001263595.1 Phalaenopsis equestris
TTGAAATGTAGGTATCAATTCGAAGATGAAAGAATTGAAATGTAGGTATCAATTCAAAGATACAAGAATTGAAATGTAGACATCAATTCAAAGATGTAAGAATTGAAATGTAAGTATCAATTCAAAGATGTAAGAATTGAAATGTAAGTATCAATTCAAAGATGTAAGAATTGAAATGTAAGTATCAATTCCGGAAGAGAGTCGAAATTTAAGTATCAACCTCGAAATGTGAGAATCAGGATTTAGGTACTGATTTGAAGATGTGATATGAAATTTACAAAGAGCTTGTGATGTTGAATTTGCAGTAGTGTGTTATGTGAAAAGGTTAATTTTGAAGAAGATTTGTAGAGCTTTGTGTAGTTTTGTGCAGAATGTGAAATTCTGCGAGGATGTGTAGAGAGTTAGTGTAAATAACGATGGTTATACTGCGGGCACAAAGAGTAGGAAATTTCGAAAATGGAAGTATCCACTCAACAGGTTTATTTTATTTTCTTGTTGTGTTTATGACAATTTAATTTTTCAATTTTTTTTTTTAAAGTTTTAATTTGAATTGGTTGATTTTCAAAAGAAATTTGTTTTGTTATTTATTTATTACAATTATCTTTTATTTGTGTTTTATTTATTGTTGAAAATTTGTCGTTTCGTTCTTTGTTCATTGGAACTCTGAACCATCGCATGGCTC
>NW_018224118.1:2204-5423 GCF_001263595.1 Phalaenopsis equestris
CACCGGAGCCGATTATATTGATTTCTTTTCCAAACAAAATATTGCTCTTACTCATGAATGATACCCAAAAAGGCCTCACAAAGTCATGATGGTCAATATGTGGGGAATGCAGTCACCTTCTTCATAAATGTTGATGATGCAACTGTTAGGAATTCAAGTAGTGGGTAGGATGTTCCACTTGACCATTCTCTTTATCATCCACTTTATCATTGGAGGTAACAGGTCCACCTGGTCGTATCTGAGGATCCCAGGCAGATTCCCCTGTGTGTCTTTTGTAAAATTGTAGCAACATCCACACTGGATGGTGATTCTTCCCTTTCCCCGCATCCATTTCTTCAGCTCGAAGTACGTTCTTTCCATGAGAAGGCCTGCTCGACCTCTATCTCACAAATCAAAGATACAATCCAGGATGCTTCTTTCATCAGTTTCAGAGAAAACCCTGGTATATAGCTCTAGGCCTTCCAATATGTTGATAAACTTTCCCTGAACCTCTTTGTAGAATTTGAATTCTCTTTCGTTTACCTAGCTTATTTTGTAATATTCCACCATACCGGGAGCTGACAGCTGTCTAGGACGTTCCTTCCTCTGGGCCTCGGCGGGAATCCAAATCGGTGCTGGCCAATCCGGAATATAAGATTCAGCCTCAAACGGGATGTATGACCCTGGGCTCCATGGTGCACGTTGGTCTGTCCCCAGTGGGACATATAGTTCATTTGCCACAAAATCTGGAGTCTGAGACTCGTTGGTGCTTGACATGTATTCTTCTAAGGTACTGAAACGCTATAGATGTAAAACATTGCAGTCCGAGCATTCTACAAATGCGCCCGTGACTGATGCCCTGGCTGGTATCTCGACGTTGCATGTTGGGCAATCTCTTCACAAGATATCTGGGACCGGAGGTACATCTGATCCTGTCAGAAATCCAGATTCTTCACCTGTAGTAGGAAGGCTGGTAGAAGTTTCTCTCAGCTCTGGATCGTAGATATGTCCCTCAGGAATGGGGGTAAGAAAATCGCTCACGTTTCTTTCGGCTTGCATTTCTACATTGCATTTTGCAGAGTGGAGTATTTAGTAGTTGTTCACTGTGGGCAGCTATTAAGCCCATTGCTGGAGTAGCTATCATGGAGGGTAGTCGGTTGGGCCCCTCCATCGGATTTTATTCTGCTATCACGCTTTTACCCTTACGTGACACGTCGTCTTGAGTGGTCACGCTCAAAAGTGAGGGTAGTCCCCTCTTTTCTTCATTGCTGACTATGCCCATTAGAGGACCGTCATAGTCCATATCAATCTGGTTGAAATCCATGTCGAAATCTATGACACTTCCTTGTGGCTCCATCTCTTCATTCAGTGCGAGGTTCCAGCCGTCCTGGAAGGCAAAGATCAGCCTCTGTCATGACATTTTTCTGCAGACGACAGAAAGAAACGTCAGTGGGCCAAAGTTTGGTATGAACAAGAACAAAATAGAGTATCCATTAAAGTAAATTTTAGTTTGTTTTGGTGAAAAGGATTACTCATTTTATGTGTGAGTTTTGTTTTAATTTAATGAAATTTTTAAATCCAATAGTAGAAAAGAGAACGTGTAAAGTTCAAAAATTTTCTGAAAATTTTCATTATATATGAGATTAATTACAAAATTTGGACCCGGTCGTAGACATATGGCCATATAGATAACCCTAAAACAGTCAAATTTTCAAAGTTTCAAAGCAAGCAGAGGCAAGAGGAGGCAGGCGACATTAAGCAACATCAGGTCGCGTAATAGGTTTTTAGGTATCATCCATTTATCGGTAACATGGGTCTTTCACCCCGAAAGTCCACTAAATGGTAGGCTCCTCCTGTATAAACCTTCTAAACGACAAATGGTCCCTCCGAAGTTGGCTTGAATTTGCCACCTATTTTGCGGCGAGTGAGAATAGGTCTTTTGAGCACGAGTACGAGGTCACCAATTTTGAATGTGCTTGGGCGAACCAATTTGTCATGGGCTTGTACCATCTTTGCCTGGTAGAGCTCCAAATATTGCTATGCTTCCAATCGTTTTCCCTCGAGACTCTCTAGTTCTTCAAGCCTGAGTTTTGTGCTTTCTTCTGCTGTAAGTTGGTTGGCAACGACGACTATGAAATTTCCCTCGAGACTGCCCAGTTCTTCAAGCCTGAGTTTTGTGATTTTTTCTTTTGTAAGTTGGTTGGCAATGGCAACTCTGAGAGATGGTGTCTGGATCTCTAGCAGTAGCACAACCTCGGTCCCGTACACGAGCATATAAGGTGTACACTGAGTGGGAGTCCTCAAAGTCGTCCGGTAGGCCCACAGGCCCTCTAATAGCTTGTTATGCCAATCCCTTTTATTTTCATCCAGTGTTTTCTTCAAAATCTATACCGGTGTCTTGTTGAAAGCTTCAGCCAGACCATTTGCTCTGGGATAGTAAATTCTAGAGTATCTCTAATCTATCCCATGTCTTCTGACAAAATTGTTGATCTTTGTGCTTTTGAAATCTGTCCCATTGTCAGAGATTATTCTTCATGGTACTCGAAAATGGTAGACGATTTGGCTTTTAAAAAGTTGAAGGACGAGTTGTGCCGTAACCTCACGTAACGGTACTGCCTCTGCGCATTTGGAGAAGTAATCTGTAGCGGCAAGTATAAACTTGTGTCCTTTGAAAGATGGAGGGTCTATCGGACTTATTATGACCGTGCCCCAACACTTGAATGACCATGAGGCAACAGTTGGGTGTAGTACATTTGGAGGCTGGTGTAAGAACACCCCATGCACTTGACATTGGTGACATTTTATGGTTGTATCCATGCAGGCGGACATCATTGCTGGCCAATGATAACCTAGTCTTTTAATCTTCATTTTCATTTTCAACCCTGACTGGTGAGTGCCACACAATCTGAGATGTACCTCTTTGACAATATTCTGTGCTTCGGCTCTGCTCAAACACCATAGCCACATTTGATCGAATGATTTCCTATAAAGAGCACCATTTATGAGAGCATATGACAAAGCTCTCTTTGTAATCTGGTTTGCCTCGGACTTATCTTTCCAGTATGCAAATATTCTATTAATGACTTGTGTCAATTCTTGTTGATGTCCGCAACTGTATTTATTATTTCTTCTTTTCCAAGTTTGTGTAGAGTTTCGAAGTCGCTTTGAGACAAGACTCGTCTTCTTTGCACCGTGACTTCAACGGAATCCTCCGGGGGACACGTCATTTCCTTAGCGAGT
>NW_018224118.1:6638-7252 GCF_001263595.1 Phalaenopsis equestris
AGTCTTTGGGGGGGAGGGGCAGTTCTAAGATAGCTTTATTCTTATCCGGGTCGATCTCGATTCCCCGATGACGGACAACAAATCCTAGAAATTTCCAGGAGGTGACGCCGAAGGCGCACTTTAAGGGATTCATTTTAAGGTCATATCATCGTAACCGTTCAAACACAATCCTCCAATCGTACAAATGGTATATTTTCTGTTTACTTTTGATGACCAGATCATCCACGTAGCATTCTACTTTATTGTGAATGAGGTCGTCAAAAATCTTCGTCATTACATGCTGGTATGTCGCTCCAGCATTCTTTAGGCCGAACGGCATCACTATGTAGCAGAAGATTCCAATTGATGTTCTGAAAGCTGTAAACGCTGCATCCTCGTGAGCCATCTTGATTTGGTTATATCCCGATGATCCATCCATGATGGAGAAAATGTCATGTGTTGAAGCGATGTCCACCATTATTTTTGGTATAGGTAGTGGAAACTCGTCTTTTGGACATGCTTTGTTCAAATCTCTGAAGTCGACATAAATGCGGATCTATCCATTTTTCTTTTTAACCGGTACAATATTGTCTAACCACGCGGGGTACTGCTCTTCTTTAAGAAGTTGGCATCTA
>NW_018224118.1:7342-7800 GCF_001263595.1 Phalaenopsis equestris
TCTTGTCCACCCCAAGTTTATGGACTTATGGACTGCATCCTCTGCTGACAGCCCTGGCATTTCGTTGTAGCTCCATGCGAAGAAATCTTTGAACTCTGCTAGTAATTTGACCAGTTTTGCAAATTCTTTGTCATCAAGTAGAGAACTTTTAAATGTAGGCCAGGTCGTTCTTTAATCCCGAGGTTAATCTCTTTCAATTCATCGATAGTGGATTTAATTTCTTCCTCAAATTCTGGCGGAGCATCTTCTATTGGTTGATCAGTAGAGTCATCCTCTACATCAAGACAATCTTTTTCTAACTCTGTAGTAACAACCATGCAAAATTCAGAATCATCGACTGGTCCAACTGTACCAAATCCGAGACCTTCTTTAGAATTGGGAGCTCGTCTTTTAGTATTCCACAATTTTTCAAAGAGTTGAAATTTATCTTTTGACATTTGTTTTGGTAAATTTCCCTG
>NW_018224118.1:8954-9646 GCF_001263595.1 Phalaenopsis equestris
AGCAAAGCTGTAACCAGAGATTCTCTCATCTCCTTTGACAGGATCAGAGCGTCGTAGATGCTTAGTCGGGTAGGCAACTTCCTAAGATGAGCTAGCACGTTGTAATCTACTTTGTATGATCCTCCGATTTTGTCTTGGTTATGTGGTTCTTCCACAGGTGGAGGTGGTGGTTTCTCTTCTCGAGTTATTATCTATTTTCCTTTGTCTGCTGGAGCTGTTCTTGGTGGTAACACCTTTCCGCTCCTTAAGTTGACCTCTGTGATCTCTTCTTCTTGTAATATGATTGTTGAATCTTCCGGTGTCTTTTCCTCTTCGTCGGTGAGATCTAAGTTGATGGCGAGCGGTGCACCATGACGCTCGAGAGTTGGCTCTTCGTTATCGGAGCTGTCGTAAGCGATATCGTTGATGTCTTTTTTAGACTTGACAATAAGTTCATTGTACTCAAGTACGATTTGAGGATCATTTTGGGGATCGAGATCGCAACTAGCTTGGTCATAATCAGTCATGTTTTTACCAGAAATAGTCAAAATGTAGCCGAAATCACAACCATTATATTCATAAGACCCCGGAGGGACAAAAAGATAATCATACAAAGTCAAGGGTTCCAGGACTTTCTTCTCCGAATCCGAGACAACCAGTCTAGTAAAGGCAACCTCTATCCTACCCCCCGTGCTATCAATCTTGGTAGTGAC
>NW_018224118.1:9707-11615 GCF_001263595.1 Phalaenopsis equestris
GGGCTCAGTGTGTTGCAGACTCTGAATGGAGGCTTATTTTGATGCAGACTGTAGCTTGTTCAGTATCTTCTTGGATGATCTGCTCCAGACCTCCTTCCATCCTTCTTTGGTATTTGTAGAAGCTTGTTTCGATGAATCCTGCATATTATTGAAGACCCTCGAGTTCATCCCATGTTGTACTCCATCCATCTGTTCTGACATATGGATCAATTGGGGAGATTGACTCAGTTGAAACCATGTTTAGAGAACCTTTTTCAGGTTCTCTCAAATACTCCTTTGGGATTATTATATTATCTTCCTTGAGGTTCTTCTCGAGCCAGTCTTTAAAGATGAAACACTTGTCTATAGTGTGCCCAAGCAACCGGTGGTACGACCAATAATTTGGTTCATTCTTCTTATCCACCTCCTCGGGTTTCTTCAGATCAGGCAGTTTGAATTCTGGTTTCTTTATCAAGCTTTTTAATATTTTAGGTACAGCTTCATCTTTGAAGGAGTAAAATCGCTCTAACAGGGATATTGTTGCTCTAACAGGGATATTCTTTTACTCGTTGTTTGAGGTGATCCCTCCTGACAACCTTTGGTTTGATTGACTGCTCTGTTTTTGAGAGTACTGTGACGAAGATTTACGATGATCTTCTGCATATATCTTTATCGGCTGCTTTCCTTTGTCAACAGTTGCGACTACCCCTAATTTCTTTTTGAATACTCTGGTCACCTTAGCCTTTTCATGTTGCTCCATGTGCTTCATTTCTTCTTGCAGAGTGCTGGATTTACTGAGTAGCTTCTCAAAGGATTTGATGGTGAGTCCCTTAAGCATGAAAGCTACTGGTCCATGAATGCTTTTGAGTAGAATCTCAATCGCTTGATGTTCCTGTAGCTGAGGTTCACATTTCATTTTAAGGCTTCTCCACCTCAAAATATATTCTGTCAAGGTTTCACTAGGCTTCGGCTTTTCCATCATGAGTTCTCCAATAGACACATGATGTTGTGCTCTAGCAAATCTTTTCACAAATAACTGTTCCAACTCAGAAAATGTTTTAACTGACCCGTTGGGCAAGTCAGCATACCAGTTGAAAGCAATTCCTGACAACCTGCTGACGAACTGCTGGCAGAGTAGAGCTTCACTATTTCTCGTGTTTCCACACTTGGCTCAGAAATGTGTTATATGATGTCTCGGGTTTCCAGTCCCATCAAACATCTTGAAGTTTGGGGCTATAAAACCCTTAGGGAAAGGCACGACATCAAATTTCTCTGGGTAAGGTCTACCCTTTAGAACCAATGCACCACCCTTAGAATAGGTTAAAGCATCCCGCACTTGCTCATCATTTACTTGAATTCCTTTTCTGGTATGGCACTTGATAGAGAATCATTTCTATGTTACTCGTCTCTATTTGCTGAAGAAACCTCTCTCCTTTCATCTGTGATGTGTATGATTTCTAACAGATTGATCTCTGGAGAAGCCAATTAGCTCTAGAGAAGCCAATCGTAGTGCTTGTAATTGCCCCTGAATGGTGGCCATGGCGGTCATAGATTCAGCCACTTATTTTTTTTCAGTAGAACAAGTTGCTCATCTCTGAGGAGGATAACCCTACGCAGCTCATCTACGGCATTCTCTTCAGTGTGAGGTTGAGCCTCACGCGCAGATATGGTAGCTCTAGTTTCGATCACATGAACATCCATGAAATCTTCCTCCAAGTAATCACTGTACTCAAAATCCTCGTTGTCACTATTTACGGAAACTCCGTGTTCTCGAGCTAACTCAGAAATTTCAATCCTGAGTTTCTCAACTTTTTCTTTAATTATCGATTACTTGGTTGCTTTAAGATCTGGAGGACCCTGACGGAAATCTCAACTTGTTCCTCCATCTCACTGGCTATTGTCGCTACGATGGTAGAAAATTTACTCACA
>NW_018224118.1:11958-13758 GCF_001263595.1 Phalaenopsis equestris
CTAGCGGACTTAATATCCTTCAAAATTTCATTCTTCATATGAGGGGAAATTGCATATCCCACTCGTTTAAGTAATTCATTAATAGAACATCCTTCTTTAATAGCAAGCCTTCTGAAGACTGCACTAACTCGGGTGATGGTGCTGAATTTCTTTCCCTCCTCACCATGTCCATGAGGTGATGGGAATGAAGCAGCAATCTTCTGGATACTCTCATATCCATCAGTATTTGTCAGAGGATGGAATCTACTCCCTCGCAGGAGTGGGTAAATTTCTAGTAATACCTCTTCAACTTGATGAGGCTCCTCCTCATCAAAAGTTTGGCTTTTATGGCCCTCCGAATTCTCCTATGTGGTTCCTCCTTTGAGTTCGAGTTAGTGGTACGGTCCTTGGGCTTGACCTGATTTCAAACACGGGTGGCGAAACAGTTAATCCTTTAGTCAAATCTTCAACGACCATCACTTCTTTTCCCTTAGCAGTAACAGGGATAGCAGGCTTGATGACAGCGCTTGATGACAGTAGCTTTGATGACAGCAGCTTTAGCCTTCTTGCATGCAGGGAAGTCCTGAACGCAGTTCAAACTAAATTCTGTAGACGGCTCTTGTATTTCCGGAGCAGCGATCTTCATTACCATGAATGGGGCTTTCCCGAGGATAACCTCAAGGTCTTCAAAAAGGTCTTTCAAGGTCTTCAAATCCGGCTCCGAACTTGATGGTAGGAGCAATGTTACAGGCGTTGAGGTCCATTGGGAGGTTGCAGGAAATGGTCAGTGTTGGGTAGGCCATCGCAACGGGCTTTAAAACAGAAAGTTTTAGGGTTAGCTATATGGCCGAAAACCTCGTAATCCTTAGTGCAAGCACTGAAAGTAGAGGTTAATCTGTAGACCAGGCGGGTCTTAATTTATGGATAATTTTAACATCTTTATTTAAAAAGGTGCAAAATTGATTAATATTTTGAAGTGCGCGCAGCACAACACGATTTGGTTTAATTGGCAAAGCAGCAAAACGAATGTGAAAAGGAGTTGTGAGAAAGTTTAGGACCCAGCGCGGGACCCAATTCGTGGCAGAAAAAAAAATTCCCAGGTGGAGTTAATCCACCAACACACCTATTGGGGACCCCTCATAAAATTTAAAGAGTCTTTAATGGCCTTCTGAACCCCTCTGTTCAAAGATGGTTGAATAACTAGTCGTGAAGTCCAAGGATTTAGTTATACTTTTCGAAGGTAGAAATGGGTAAAGTATGCTAACGAAAGAGGGGTAATTTGGTTCAAGAGGGACATAGACATATTACCGATTTGTGAAGATAATATTTCTTGATTTGTATGGAGAGAAAAGCATGTCCCCAGCGGAGTCGCCAAAAGCTGTCGGCGTTATTTCAGATTAGTTTGTGGGGTTGCCCGTAAGAAGCTGTCGGTCATCAGAATCGAAATCCCGTCGCCCGCTTCGGAAGGACGTTGAAGTATGAAATTAAACTGACCCCATATTTTTCATAGTTTAAAATGAAAGAGCATTGTACCTCAAATACTGTATCTATCCCAAAGGATAAACACAAGACTTGAGGATGAGGCTCGATCAAATAAACTAAGGAAAGTATGACGTCCATTTGGTCTGTGAAACCTTTGTATTTGCCGACAAGTTCCCTTATTTAATGAAAAGGATTAAATAGGGTTTATATTAAGCTGGGTTCGGACATGCTTCCTATAAGGGCAAGCCCCTATAGTTAATTACATCTTAAATGACCAAAGCCACCTAAGAAAACTCTCGATAAAAATCAAGAAATATTATCTTCAAGGAATTTCAAAGG
>NW_018224119.1:0-692 GCF_001263595.1 Phalaenopsis equestris
AGTCATTTTTGAAGAGATTAAATTTTAAGTGATAAAAATTCATCCTCAAAACATTTGAACATCACTTGAAAACCAGATAGGGTTATTAAATTAGTGAGTTATTAACACCTAAAACAATACCCCTAAGTCTAGGATCATTCAATTTGGTAGTCTCCCAAATTTTAATCGTTTAAGAAATTTCAAATTTATCCTTTAATTGGAAAAAGTGAGATTGGTATCTACCAATTAATCCCTTTCCCTTTGTTTCAATCATCCAAATATGTTAATTCAAACCAAAGGTTGCCCGTTTCTCTTTCTTGAATTAAGCCGAAATATTAGATAAGCTAAATTTCTAAAATTACACTTTTGCCCCTAAGACTTTATCACTTCATAATTCATCAAATTTAATTCAAGTAACTTTGGAATTTTCATCCCACCTTACTCTTGGGTCAATTAAGACATCAGAGGAGAAAATGTGATTTTTCAAAATCTAATTTATTTATGTAATTATTTATATGCAAGAATGAGATTTTTCAAAGAAAATTCAACAACTTGGCCAAAATAAAGCCTAATTCATTGAATTTTTTTTTGGAGGTAGACTTAGACTAGAGAAACACTTGGGCCAAATTTCATGATTTTTTAAGTTTTATTTGAATTATTAAAATTATTTTAAGTTCAAGAGTATTAATTAATTATAAAATATTTTTAATGTG
>NW_018224120.1:0-1548 GCF_001263595.1 Phalaenopsis equestris
GTGGAAGCTTTCCAGACATATTTGGAATGTCAAACAAATATTGAATCTAACATGTTATAATCAAATCGAGTGTATCAATAAGCCGAATCTAACGAGCCCATGATTGCTTAATTACAACATCATTACGATACTCAAATATGACATAAACGTCGTCTGATCAAGAGAATCTTACCGGGTCATTTGATCATAGTGATTTGGATTCCTTCATTAAAGCAACCACGATTCAATAAATGGGGCTCTGCCCCCCTCTTGAGAGAGACTAGAACTTGAAGTAAAGAAAACTGACGCTTAGGGAACATATATTTTTGCTTTATTTATGGATGCACTTTGATGTATGTTTTTGTTGGAGATATCCTTCTTGTGGATAAGATTAGAGAAAGAGTTTAGGAAAAACTTAAATTTAGGAGGTTGATATTGGAGTCCAAAGTACTTCGTTTGAGTAGATCAAGAACTAAATACTTGAATTGTAATTTTAGTAGGAGTAGCACTAGTAGCAGAGTTGTAACCACAGGTGATCAAAACATTTAAAAGATGTGAACCTTCAAGATATATCGGGTCTCTTGTTCAAAGTGATTGTGATATACACGAGAATGTAATTAATTAATAGATTTTAAGTTTGTTAGTTTGAACCTACATAATCTCTGCTCGAAATTGGATCGTTTAACATTTTAGTATGTTCGAAAATTATTAAATGGTCAAACATTGACTCATAATTGATTAAAGTGTCTCTCTTTAATATTGTATGTCATTCTAGCTACACCATCCCACTCAAAGATATATTTATTTCATATTTTGTCTCCAAGTGAAAAGTCAATCGTAAACCTCATGCAGATCGCTGACTTTACAGTCGCAGATAAAATGTGAACAAAATATATTCGTGAATGAGTTGGTGTAGCTATGGTGAAAAACAAAATTAGTGATAAATTATTGATAAATGTTTAACGATTATCAATCTTTGACAGCCCTAACAGCCTCAGTAAGTTATTAACGTTTTGATTTCAAGCTTAGCTGTTGTTGACTCTAAGGAAATCTGAGTCATAATTAAAATCAGTTAATTTTCGACCGGTAATTGTTGTTTCGTATTAAGAAAAAATTATTCTAACGGTTTATTTTGACTTTAAGATGTATTTTTTCTAATATTTTATGCAACTGTAGCTACTTCAACCCTATCATAGGCATATTTGTTTCGTATATTGTTTCCAACTGAAAAGCTAATCATAGAACTAAACATGTTCGTCGCTACAACCCCTTACGTGATTGATTGAGCATCTGAAAATATATTCTTAAAAGGAAATATTTTATAAGATATGAGAATTTTCACTGCATTCTCCAATGCAAAGTCTAGATTTCATAGTCAGAATGAAAATCCACTTCAAAATCTAATCCGTTAATTCCAAGATGGAAATTCTCATTAAAATCTAAATCTCATTGCTGCAATTCATATTTTAGCTATGCAAATTAGATTTCTTATCATAACCGACTGATTGTGGTCGTAAAAAAAAATCTAAATTCCTGAGTACCATAAATTTAATAGGAACAAATATACAT
>NW_018224121.1:0-1015 GCF_001263595.1 Phalaenopsis equestris
TATCATGCGCCAGCTCAAGTTGAGGCATATAATCTTGTGGGAGCAATACCACCACTGACATGGCAGCCTATTATTGATAATCAGTTAAATGATGAAACACATTATCCAGCATATCCAAGCAATGTTGAGCTTGCAAAGATCCATAATGTTAAATGCAACGTTTTTTAACATTTTGAAATAATTGATGGAGATTGATGGAGAATTCTGGAAGGATTGGAATTATACACAGAAGTCTTCTCTCTCACGGAACAACGAGAGGTACTTGATCTGAGAGAAGGGTTGAAGATCTCTTAGCAAGATCGAAGGCGGCAGGGACCACAAGTGATACAGGGAATATTTCCAGCCAGACAAGAAAACATGATTCTTGGAGTTCATCGACCGCAACAATAAAAGAATGTTTTTCTGATACTGTTTTTTCTAAACATGATTTGATTAAAGACAGCCAGCCTAACACTGTCAGGGAGAGGTTCAGTGCTGAACTTAGAGACAGAGCATAATTCCATCAAAGTGTATCCCCAATAGTTGTATAATCAACATTTATGAAGAAGGGGATTGTATCCCTCCACATATTGATCATCATGACTTTGATCGTCCGTTCTGTACAGTCTCTTTCATATCAGAGAGCAGTATGCTATTTGGCACAGATATAGACATCATCGGTCCAGGAGAATTCCAAGGATCTGTTGAGATTTTGTTACCAAGAGGATCCGTCCTGATTCTGAAAGGAAATGAGGCTGACATAGTAAAACATTGTATTACGGGAGTTCGACACCGTCGAGTGTCAATAACTTTCAGAAGAATGAACGACGACAAAACCCCCTATGGATTTCAGCCAGACATGGAGCTTGAACAGTTGCAGCCATATGAGTTATAAACTCGTTGCACCACTAGGCTATCTCAAAACAACAACCTAGAAGGTCAGCTTGTTTAGAAACTCATACAGTTTTCAAGAAGAACTTCTACTGACAGATATACATATATACAAATATGCAGCCAGCGATATGAGGACAGTTTA
>NW_018224122.1:0-278 GCF_001263595.1 Phalaenopsis equestris
ATAATTTGTCAAATTTAAGCCAAATGACTTTGAAACTTTTATGTAACCCTACTAATAAGTCAATTAAGGCATCAAAGGAGAAAATGTGGATTTTCACAATTTAATTTAATTCATATTTAATTCACATAATTATTTTTATGCATAAATATGCATCATTAAAGAAAATTTCAAAAGATGATTAGGACAACTCCTAATCACTTGAAATTTTTATGTGATATATCTCTAGACCAAAGAGTCATTTGCCCGAAATTTCATAATTTTTTGAATTTTCTGTGATT
>NW_018224123.1:0-843 GCF_001263595.1 Phalaenopsis equestris
CAGCGCTGGGAAATGTACTTTGATGGTGCTTCGTCGGCCAAGAAAGACAAATGATCAAGCACAGTTATACCGGGCAGGGATTGGTTTGATCTTTATTATGCCAGATATAGGTATGTTGAGGTTCTCAAACCACCTGACAGAGCGGTGCACCAACAATGAAGCAGAATATGAAGCTTTAATCACCAGATTGGAGTTGGCGATCTCAATGGATATAACAAACATTGCCGTCTATGGTGACTCTCAACTTGTCATTCAGCAAGTCGCCGGACAATACAGAATTTTAAAGTCAAGTCTAGTAGAGTACCATCAGTACACGATGAAGCTCCTAGAGCAAATTCCTGAGGTGACTTTTTACCTGATTCCTCGGGGAGATAATGCCCATGCCGACGCTCTAACAAAACTCGCTAAGGAAATGGCGTGTCCCCCGGAGGATTCCATCAAAGTCACGATGCAAGGAAGACGAGTCTCTTGTCTCGACCCGACTTTGAAACTCTACACAAACTTGGAAAAGAAGAAATAATAAATACAGTTGCGGACATCAACGAAGATTAGCGCAAGCCATTAATAGAATATTTGCATACTGGGAAGCTGTCGGAGGACAATTCTGAGGCGCATCACATCACAAGAAGGGCCATGTCTTACGTCCTGGTGGGAAATGTTCTCTACAGAAGATCGTTCGACCAAATGTGGCTACGGTGTTTGAGCAGAGCCGAGGCACAAAATATTGTCAAAAAGGTACATGCAGGATTGTGTGGCGCTCACCAGTCGGGACCAAAAATGAAAATGAAGATCAAAAGACTCGGATATTATTGGCCAGCAATGATGTCCGATTGCATGGATACA
>NW_018224123.1:1092-1387 GCF_001263595.1 Phalaenopsis equestris
CGTGAAGAATAATCTCTGACAATGGGACAGCTTTCAAAAGCACAAAGATCAATAATTTTGTCAGAAGACATGGGATAGATTGGAGATACTCTACAATTTACTACCCCAGAGCAAATGGTCTGGTTGAAGCTTTCAACAAGACACTAGTACAGATTTTGAAGAAAACACTGGATGAAAATAAAAGGGATTGGCATAACAAACTGTTAGAAGCCTTGTGCGCATATCGGACGACTTTCAAGACTCCCACTCAGTGTACACCTTATATGCTCATGTACGGGACCGCTGCCGCGGCACC
>NW_018224123.1:1429-2729 GCF_001263595.1 Phalaenopsis equestris
CTAGAAATCCAGACACCATCTCTCAGAGTCGCCGTTGCCAACCAACTCACAACGGAAGAAAGCGCAAAACTCAGGCTTGAAGAACTGGAGAGTCTCGAGGGAAAATGATTGGAAGCACAGCAACATTTGGAGCTCTACTAGGCAAAGATGGTACAGGTCCATGACAAATTGGTCCACCCAAGGACATTCAAAATTGGTGACCTCGTACTTGTTCTCAAAAGACCTATTCTTGCTCGCTGCAAAATAGGTAGAAAATTGCGAGCCAGCTTGGGAGGGACATTTGTCGTTGAAAAGGTTTATACAAGAGGAGCCTACCAGTTAGTGGACTTCTAGGGTGAAAGACCCATGTTACCGATAAATGAACGATACATAAAAACCTATTACGCAGCTTGATGTCGCCTGCCTTCGCTTGCCTCTCCTTGCTTTGGAACTTTGAAACTTTGATTGCTTTAGGGTTATCTATATGGCCATATGTCTATGATCGGGTCCAAATTTTGTAATTAACCTCAATATAATGAAATTTTTTAGAAGATTTTTGAACTTCACACTTTCTCTTTTCTACTTTTGAATTTAAATATTCTATTAAATTAAACAACACTCGCACATAAAATGAATAATATTCTTCACCAAAATAAACTAAAATTTACTTTAATAAATACTTTGTTTTGTTCTTGTTCATGTCAGGCTTCGACCCACTGACGTTTTTCCTGTCATCTGCAGAAAAATGTCAGGCCAGAGGCTGATCTTTGCCTTTAAAGACGGTTGGAACCTCGCACTAAATGAAGAGATGACGCCGCAAGGAGGTGTCATAGATTTCAACCTGGATTTCAACTAAATTGATATGGACTACGACCGTCCTCTAATGGACGTAGTCAGCAATGAAGAAAAGAATGGACTGCCGTCACTGTTGAGAGTGACCACTCAAGACGATGTGTCACGTAAAGGTAAAAACTTGATAGCGGAACAAGATCCGATGGGTTAGCTTCTCCAGTAAGGGGACTAATAGCCGCCCATAGTGAACAACTCCCAAATACTTCACTCCACAGGACGCAACGCAGAAATGCAAGCTGAAAGAAACAGAGAGCCTTTCTGCGACAGGAACGTAATCGTCAAAGAGACATGAGCAGTTTTCTTACCCCCATTCCTGAGGGACATATTTATGATCCAGATCTGAGAGAAACTTCTGCCAGCCTGCCCACTATAGATGAAGAGTCAGGATTTGTGGCGGGATCAGATGTGCCCCCGGTCCTAGAAATCTTGTGCAGAGGTTGCCCAACATGCAACGTTGAGGTACCAGCCG
>NW_018224123.1:3162-4896 GCF_001263595.1 Phalaenopsis equestris
ATAATCCCCATCCAATGCGGTTGTTGCTACAATTTTACGAACGATAGATAGGGAAATCCGCCCGGGATCCTCAGATACAACCAAGTGGATCTGTTACCACTGATGATAAAATGGATGATCAAGAGAATGGTTAAGTGGAATATTCTACCTGCCGCTAGCATTCCTAACAGCTGCATCATCAACATTTATGAAGAAGGTGACTGCATTCCCCCACACATCGACCATCATGATTTTGTGAGGCCTTTCTGCACGGTCTCATTCATGAGTAAGAGCAATATTCTGTTTGGAAAAGAAATCGATGTAATCAACCCTGGTGAATTCAGAGGAGCTGTGGAGATTCCTCTTTTAGTTGGTTCAGTACTTGTGCTCAAGGGCAACGGTGCAGACGTTGCCAAGCATTGAATTCCAGGAGTACGACACCGTAGGGTGTCTGTAACCTTCCGCAGAATGGATGACCGTAAAATACCATATGGATTTCAACAGGACCCAGAATTGGAGGAGTTTTTTCCTTATCAGCTATGAGAAGGTTGTACCTTTAGGTACATGCGAAGGGAACTCTTATCCTGGAGCATGACTTAGAAGGTCTGCTTGATCAGGAGCCCAATATACCAAGCACAAAGGGTTCACTTGCTTTCTTTTAACAAGATGACATCTATCTGATGTAATCAGTCTATGATGTACTCATATCTTGAGATGACTCTCAAATGTATTGTATTTCTATTTCAACATGTATTACATGATGTACCTTTTTGAGGCATTAGCGTGTGTTTGATTTGTAACATCTTTATTGAAACATATGAATGGAAATATCTCTCAAATCATGCCTTTTTGGCCATTGCCTTTTTGTGCAATGGTTCAGAGTTCCAATGAACAAACTACGAAACAACAAATCTTCGACAATGAACAAAACACAAATGAAAGATAATCAAAAATGAATAAATAACAAAATAAATTTTCTTTTAAAATCAACCAATTAAAATTAAAACTTTAAATCATCCAGATTTATATGATCTCGATCGCAAAGTATATACAGCCTCCCTTGGAATGAATACTCTTGTCCCTCTTCTCTTTTTCAGAATTTGCTACTCTTTGTGCACGCAACACAATCATCATTATCTATATTAACTCTCTGCACATCCTCGCAGAATTTCACATTCTGCACGAAACTCCACAAAGCTTTACAAATCTCCTTTGACAAAATCAACTCTTTTCACATGATACACTTCTACAAATTCAGCACCCCAAGCCCTTTATAAATTTAAATCCTTACATCTTTGAATCAATATCCAAATTCTGATTCTTATCTTTCGAGGGCGATACCTAAATTTTGACTTTCTCATCTTCGAATTAATACCTACATTTCAATTCTTTCATCTTCGAATTGATATTTATATTTCAATTCTCATATTTCAGGGTTGATACTTAAATTTTGACTCTCTCCTTAAAATCGATACTTAAATTCTCACTTCTCAATCAATCCTACATTTCTGATTCATTACATTTGTGGTCGGTCCTTACATTCCGACACTTTCTTTTGAGAATTGACCTACATTTCAATTCTCATTTCTGAATCAGTCATACATTTCTGATTCATTACATTCGAGGCCGGTCCTTACATTCCGACGCTTTCTTTTAAGAATTGGCCTACATTTCAATTCTCATTTCTGAATCAGTCCTACATTTCTGATTCATTACATTCGAGGTCAGTCCTTACATGCTTTCTTTTGAGAATTG
>NW_018224123.1:5000-7572 GCF_001263595.1 Phalaenopsis equestris
TTCTGACACTTTCTGAATTGACCTGACCTACATTTCAATTCTCATTTCTGAATCAGTCCTACATTTTTTATTCATTACATTCCAGATCGCTCCTTACATTTCGACGCTCTCTTTCGAGAATTGACCTACATTTCAATTCTCATTTCCGAACCAGTCCTACATTTCTGATTCATTACATTTGAGGTCGGTTCTTACATTCCGACGCTTTCTTTTGAGAATGGACCTACATTTCAATTCTCATTTCTGAATTAGTCCTACATTTCAGATTCATTACATTCAAGGTCGGTCCTTACATTCCGACGCTTTCTTTTGAGAATCGACCTACATTTCATTTCTCATTTCCAAATAAGTCCTACATTTCTGATTCATTATATTCGAGGTCAGTCCTTACATTCCGACGCTTTCTTTTGAGAATTGACCTAAATTTCAATTCTCATTTTTGAATCAGTCCTACATTTTGTATTCATTACATTTGAGGTCGGTCCTTGCATTCTGACACTTTCTTTTGAGAATTGACCTACATTTCAATTCTCATTTCTGAATCGGTCCAACATTTCTGATTCATTACATTCGAGGTCGGTTATTACACTCCGGCTCTCTCTCTCTCTTTTTTGAATTGATATCTAAATTTCAATTCCCACCTTGGGGTCAGCACTTACATTCTGACTCCCATCCTTTGGACATCTTTAAAATTTTATAACTCAAGGTCCACTCTCCAATCCCCAGCGAGAGTCCCTACTTCTCGACCTGATTAAACACACACCTGCTAATTCCCTAGGAGAAACAAATCACACACACAACTCTACACATACTTCCGGGTCTGTTGACTTAGGAGTTTGTATTGGTTTTTGTTGATCTCGTCGGTCAACGCCAATACGCGCGATGTGCTTACCCAGCACACCACACCTATTGGGGGTCCATTTGTTGACCTCATTTTTGGTCGAGGTTTAGTTTTTCCTCTTTAGTAGCTTGAGGTCTAGCCATTTTTTCTATTGACTATTCTTAGAAAACTAGACATGGAACCCTCACCATTAGAAATTCTACCCTCTTCTTTACTCAACTTGGAGTGCCACATGTTGGTCTTAATCTCTAAATACTTAGTAGGTGGGGTCATTATGGGGGAAACTCAAGATGAGTCACCCCTAGGATTGCTGGACCTTAAGGCTGACCCAGGGTGTTGGTCTGGAGCTAAGGCACTCACTACACTTATCTACACCCACAATCACTCACAACTCTGAACTCAAATTTCTAGCCTAGATCCCTTGATCATTTGGGATACTTATGTAGATGGTCCCCTAAACCTACTAGCCCTAAGGCTATGGTTTGGCTAAGAACACTATGTAAAGGACCCAAAATGGGGTTTCCATTGGTCCATGGCCTGTTGGTGATGATTGGTACCTCAACTCTACAAAAATACCCATCTTGGCCTTTTACCCATAAAACACCCCCAAGTTACTAAAATACCCCTCCATAGCTCAAAATCCCCAAATTTCCAAAAATTCTCAAAAAATCCCAATAAATCCCAAATATTTCTAATTTCATTTTTCTCAACTATTTCATGCCCCAATTTCGCCAATCTAACCATCTTTGATCAAAACCACCAAATTGCCCTTTAAAGGCCCAAATTTCCCCAAATCCAACTCAAATGTCCATCAATTTGATCTCAATTGACCTCAATTAAAATCCTAAAATCAAATTCACCTTTGATATGACCAAATCAAACCAAATCCAAGCTCAATTGGTCCATTATTTGAGCCCAACTTTGATTTAGGTCAAAACCCCAATTTTGACCATATGACGTAATCTCACCAAATTGAACCCATAGCATAGTCAATTGGCCTCAATTAATGTTGAAAAATCTTTATAACATTCTTATACTTCAAAATAAACCATAAATTGGCCTTGGTGAAGTCTCAAATCCATTTTATTTTGGCCTAAATTCAAAATTCCCAAATTTAGCCCCAAATTAGCTAAGTCCCCAAATTTCACCCAATTGATTGCCTTAACCTTCAAATTGGCATACAATTCATGTTGAAAACTCTTCATCAGATCTCTATTGACCATTTACAACAATCAATTTGGACTTAGCCCAAGGCTAACCATGCTAGACCGAAGCTTAGCCCAACATGACCAAAATGATTAAAATTAAAAATTCCCTCAAATTGACCCTTCAATTGAACTCAAAACCACTTCCATCCTTCACCAAAGTTGTTCCTTAAAATCATCTACACTAAATTCAATAATTATTTGAGCCAATTGACATGTCTAACCTAGCCCAAACACCCAAGTTTTGGTCATTTGCACTTACTTGAACCCATGCACTAAATGTGACCTAACCACCCTAAAGCCACTAAATTAACTCCACCACAGCCATTAGTTGGACTTAGTGACCAGTCCAAACACCATGAAACCACCTAAATCAGGCCATGGACCAAAGGTTCCCCAAATTAAGGGATCTTATTTCCAAAAATGCACATGCTTAAAATATCTTTGCCAAATCCAAGCACATTTGCATTAAATTGTTGTAATGGATTCCTCTAGGTTCCCTGAGCTCCTAGCCACCTCCCCCTGG
>NW_018224123.1:7589-8594 GCF_001263595.1 Phalaenopsis equestris
GAAAAACACCAAAACCGTGAGCCACCCCCATGGAATCAAACCCATTTCAAACCTAGAGGCCACCTCATCCAAACTAAATGTTAGAGCCTCTCTGCCCTTCACCTAAGCATCACTCTTCACCCCCCTCATTGGCCATGGCAGCAAGCCTTAAGCCATTTTTTATAAAAAGCTGACCTCCACGGATATGGAGGGAGTGCTGAAAATTTCTCAGAAAGACCCATCCAAATTGCTCCCAGAGACTCTTTGAGATCTACTCAGCTCAAACCAACCACTTTCGCCCACTGATTCCCACCGTGAAGCTCAATTTTAAGCTCAAACTTCTACCAAAGACTAGGATAGAGCCCAATACACCTCCACAATCCATCAAACTCAAATTAACTTCACCCATACCTTCACAACAGTGAAAGAAGGTAAAGCCACATCAAATTACCCTCTGAAATAGCTTCCACCATAGCTCTAGACCAACACTTGAAATCGAGCTTGGTCGAATTCATACCTAGGTCTTACACCAAGACCACTGACTTAATCCCTAGCCTCCTTGGACTCCAATGAACATGCTGAGCACCTCTGATCGAAGCTTCACTTCTCAGACCAAAGGTATAAAACTTCTCCTTCTCCCGAGCTTATTTTGATTCACCATTTACTTAGTCTTGATTTCATGGTACATTAACTGTATGGATGTGTTCTTCTCACTTAGACGAGTCCATAGGATCAAAACCGAAGTGATTTGATTGAGTCTAGGCTAAGATCTTAGGGTTTTAGTGTGGACGGTCACAGGATCATTCTATAGGGGACGATGAATGGGAGCCATTTGATCAAGCGTATATCAAGTGGATGGAGGAGATTGAGCCGGATAGCGCTTTGGGTCATAAACAGTGGGCCGAGTCAGCAAGCTACGTGGATGGCAGTGTCCAACTGAAGCGCACCATGCATGCCTTCGGAGCCGTCGTAGGTTGAGGTGGCACGCGCGGTTTAAATAGATAAATATGGCTTTTTTAATTTATT
>NW_018224123.1:8847-9432 GCF_001263595.1 Phalaenopsis equestris
GAAATACCTATCATTTTAGGGAGACCATTTTTAGTTACTGGAAAAGCTATGATAGATGTTCAAAAGGGAGAATTAACTATGAGAGTTAACAATCAAGAAGTGACTTTTAACATTATGAAATCTATGAAACACCCTATTGTTGAAAGAGATATTGAATGTTTTTGCATGGAAATTAGTGAACATCTATTGTCCGAGCATTTTAAAGAACATTTTGAAGAGAAAGAACATTTTGAAGACAAAGATGAAGTTATTTTGGATAAAATAGAAAAGGAAGAATTAAATTATGTTCAGGAAAGATTTGAGATGCTGGATATTACAAGAAATGTTGATAAGAAACTAGTTCCGTCAATTTAAAAATCACCTGAACTTAAGTTAAAAATATCACCTAACCACTTGAAGTATGTGTTTCTAGGAAACTCATCTACATTACCTGTTATTATATCTTCAGAGTTAAATGATTTGCAAGAGCAAAGACTTTTGGATACATTAAAAAGATATAAGAAAGCTTTTGGTTGGACCTTAGCTGATATTAAAGGAATCAATCCTTCAATCTGTATGCACAAAATTATACTGGATGAATAATAT
>NW_018224123.1:9524-10024 GCF_001263595.1 Phalaenopsis equestris
AATAATGAATTAATACCTATCAGACAAGTTACTGGGTTGCGTATTTGCTTTGATTATAGAAAATTAAACACTGCCACTAGGAAAGATCACTTCCCTTTACCATTTTTAGACCAAATAGTAGATAGACTTGCTGGGCACAAATATTTTTATTTTTTAGATGGATATACCGGCTACCATCAAATTCTTATTGCTCCTGAGAATCAAGAAAAGACAACATTTACTAGTCCTTTTGAAACTTTTGCTTTTTGAAGAATGTCTTTCAGATTATGTAATGCAACCTGCAACATTCTAGAGATGTATGATGTCTCTATTTAGTAAGTTAATTGATCATGGATTAGAAGTGTTTATGGATGATTTCTTTGTATGTAGAACATCATTTAATGCATGCTTAAATTATCTTCAAAAAGTTTTGGAGTTATGCGAAAGAACTAATTTAGTTCTAAATTGGGAGAAATGTCAATTTATGGTTGCAAGAGAAATTGTGTTAGGGCATAAAATTT
>NW_018224123.1:10034-10437 GCF_001263595.1 Phalaenopsis equestris
AAAATTTTGGAAAATGAATTGTCTTAGAGCATAAAATTTCAAAAAATGGTATGGAAATAGACCTTGCAAAAATTCAAGTTATATGTAAATTAATAATGTAAGAGGGGGTAAGAGGGGTTAGATGTTTTATTGAACATGTTGGTTTTTACAGGTTTTATATTAAAGATTTTTCAAAAATTATTAAACCTCTATGCCAACTTTTAAAAAAGGACAAGAAATTTGAGTTTATTGAAGACTATTTAAATGTCTTTGAGTTATTAAAAGAAAAGCTAATCACAGGCCCTATAATAGTTTCACCTAATTGGGAGAAACCATTCAAACTGATGTGTGATGCCAGTGATTATGCTATTGGAGTTGTTCTTGGATAAAGGTACGATAAGATTAAGATTTTTAAAGACTATGC
>NW_018224123.1:10792-12916 GCF_001263595.1 Phalaenopsis equestris
ATATAATATTAATGAGTTAATGAGTGGAAAATACCATGGTATGTTGATATTGTTAATTATATTGTAAGGGATAGTTTGCCACCTATGCTGAGATTGCAACAGCCAAAAAAATTCCTTCATGATGCGAAAACATATTTTTGGGATGAGCCTAATTTATATAAACAATGTAAGGATCTTATTATGAGAAGATGTGTACCTTATGAAGAAATATGATAATGACAGAATTTATAAGGAGAAACTAAAGTTATGGCATGATCGGAAGCAGAAGAACTTTGAACCAGGACAAAAAGTTTTGCTTTACAAACAAGGTTGAAGTTATTCCCTGGGAAATTGAAGTCTCAATTACCTTCAATCATCGTCGATCGCCACTTTTGGCTTTTTTAGTTAACTACTATCTTGTGATAGATTTGTTGAAATTGAAGACCAAAAGACTGGGAATAGATTTAAAGTAAATGAACACAGATTAAAGTCATATTTTGAGGGTAAAAGACCAAATTTTAAAGAGGTTTTAATGATCAGTCAGCCTGAGTAATAATTAATAGGTCGGGCTGACGACGTTAAACCAAGTGCTTTATGGGAGGCATCCCATAATTATCTTTATTTTGTGATTATAGTGTTTTTTATTTGAAATTATCATTAGTTTGTGGTAGTATTGTAATCTATTGTGGTAGTATTGAACTCTACTACTCATTTTTACCCTTGAATCATCATAAAAATTGGATCCATAGAGAAAATTAGAATGCATTCGAACCAAAGAAAAACTATAAAATTTTTGCCTTGGGCGCCGACGGCGGGTTTTTCCCGAGATTCCAAGCAATTAATTCTAAAGGCTCGCCCATGGCGCGAACCGCCGGCTCGCCGATGGCGAGAACTGCAGGATGACGATTTTTGGAGTTTGATATGACGGTTTTTGGCATTTTTTGGCGGAAGTTACTCCCTATAAACTTCCAAATTCGGTTCTTAAGTTCTTATTACCCCAAAAATGAGTTGAAACTCCGCCAAATTCATCCCTATGGCATCCAATTCCACTGAAAAACTTATATTTTGAGTGTTTAACCGAAGAAAGTTCATTAGTTCTGAGGCGCTGCAAATCATCAACAAAGTGTTGATAAGGAGGAGATTAATCAAAGAAAGAGGATTTGTGAATCGAGGATTGAACAATCCTTTGACAGAAATTGAAGAGATGATTGTGCGACAATGATGGGAAGTGTTGTGCTACGCTATAGTCGTCACAGTTGTTCCTGTGGTGAAGGATTTTTATGCTAATTTGCATGGAATCAACCAGATAGTCGTCTATGTGCGAGGTAGATGGATAACTTTTACTCCTGCATGGATTAATGAGTTATATATGATAGGGAGTGTTACTGTCTGCCATTATTCCAACTTCATCATGACAAGAAAGCTAATGAATGAGATCTACCAATATTTGACGGACGAGACTGAAGACTGGGAAATGAGATAAAACGGGTATGTTAGTTTTTCTGCGACACTTCTAAACCGTTTCTAAACACTGACACTTCTTCATTTCTGCAAAACTATTATCGACAATGAGGATCGGTAAAGTTACTAAGGAAGGTGCTATTCTGAATTACTGCATCCAAATAGAATTGTCGATCGATATTGGATCGATAATTGTGAAGTCTGTTTTGGGTCTGATCGTTCATGGATCAACTTATGGGTTTGGACATCCTTCAACAATTTTCTTACTTTGCATTTAGTTCAAAGTATCTTATGTGAATTGGGAAAAATTACTTCTACCTTGGAAGCCTTTAAACCCAATAGAGAAATTCCCAGCCAATGAAGATGAGAATGATATGACTATTATTGTGGATCAATCGTCTCAGAATTCACTTCCTATTCAGCCTTTAGTTTCGGACAAGACACTAGTGATCCTGTGCAAAATCAAGAAACTGAAGAAAGAGGTACAAAATATTATGAATGTAATTAACAATATCTCTAATTTTTTTGATCATCTAGACTGGAGGATGAAAGAACATTTTGATCACTCTGGAGATATCAAAGGAAGTTTGATACGATTGATGAGAAATATGGGATTGATAGAAGAGGACTCTATTGAAAAATTCTCATACTGACCCTTTCATACTGACCCTTCTCATGTTCAAT
>NW_018224123.1:12926-15670 GCF_001263595.1 Phalaenopsis equestris
TCATGTTCAATCAATGGGTGATATCAGAGGAGAAATAAGCACAGAATTAGAAGAGTAGGATTTACTTTGTGTCACTTGTATGTCTAAGTGTATGATTTGATTTGAACTTATGTGCTTAGGTCACTTTTTAAATTTGCTTTTAGATCTAAGTATAGTTGACATTGAGCATAGGATGTTTGTTTTCAGCTTTTGGAGTGTTGTGGCTTGGATTGCGACGCTGAATTGATGTATTGAGGTTGAGAAAATACCAAACTTATGTGTGTCATGTAACATGTGCTATAACTCTTGAAATTCATATATAGTTGTAAGGTTTTGTGTTGTGAATGTTTATTTGGGTTAGTACATCATTTAATCACTTAAAATTTATGTCTAGAATGATTGAACGGATTCGTCGAGGTTTGAAATTGATCAAAATCGCAAAAATCTGGAAATTGAACCAATTTTGAAAATTTCTCCAACGACAGATTTTTCCCGAGACTTAGGCTATTTAATTCAATAGATCTTGCTAACAACGCTGAAGACCCCGCCGACGGTGAGATCCTGAAAAAACACTTTTAACCGTGATTTTTACTAGTCAACTGCCACTATTCATCATCCTATGCATCTTAAAAAATGAAAATTTTGATCTAGGGCTTGAAGATATTGGATTCAGGGCGATTTCAAAGCATTTAGACACCGGATTTTATCATCTCTCGGTAAGAGCTTCACTCCAACCTATAAATATTTGATTTTCACCTTGAATTTCTTCCACATTGAGAATATCCAAAAAATTTGAGAATGTGGAGAAAATATTTGGAAGAAATTCATGGAATTTAGATTTGAACTCTTAGAGTCACTTTTGAAAGCCATTATTTTAGTATTTGAAGTGTATTTTGGAATTTTTTTATAATTTTTTTGATTAGATTGACTTGGCTCCATGACAAAAGAGGCGACTTGACTTTGACGAGTCTCGCTTCGTCAATGCGAAGGCTCGGTCGAGATTTACTTCAGTATTTGAAGGGAAGAAATGTATACAAGATCGTGTTTTTGAGAGTCCGGGAGGAGAAGTTGAACGAGTTATTACCGAACGGAGGTGGGAAAACTTTTGTTATACCACCAATAAGGTTGTTGTGAATATTGTGAAAGAATTTTATGACAATGCATTCTATTCTGAGGATGGAACCGTTCGAGTAAGGGGTTTTTCTGTTGAGTTTAGTGTCGCCCGCAATAACTCATTTTATGAAGTCCCAGACTCCTATAGCTACAATTATGAAACCTTCAGTACAATGGAAGGCCCATTGAACGATTTCATCAAATTTCTCACTGATGGGCAAGGGATATGGAAGATAAAGCTGCTTCCAAGCATGACATTATTTTATTTCTTCTACTCTGTTACCTACCTATAACCACAATGAGGTAACATGAGATAGAGCTATTCTGAATTTTTGCATTCAGAATAATCTAACTATAAATGTGGGGAGAATTATTTATAAGAATATATTGACCACGATAAAGAGTGAATCAAGTGGAGGTCTGGGACATCCTGGCCTGACATCCTCCTGGCCTCATTTATGCACTTTGCAAACTTTCTAGAGTTGAAGCCTGAGATGATGAAGAATGTGTTTACCCTATGAAACCCATTAGTAAAGCTAATTTGAAGACATATGAATTCCATGAAAAATGGAGATCTGGGAGTAGGAGTCAAGAACCTTCTACTAGTAGAGATAGCCCCTCTACTAGTTATGACCTTCCTTCCTCTAGCTCCCTTACCCTGAATGATTTAATAAATGAGTTAACCTTGCAGTGGAAGAGTATAGAGCAATTAAATGAAAGAATTGGGAGATTAGAATGTAGACATGATTATAATAGCGAGTACCTACAGAGGCATTCTGACTTTGTGATAGTTTACTATGAAGCTCAAGCCTAACACTACAGAGGTGAGCCTGATGTTACTTTTCATGAATGCCCCCGTTATACTCAGTATCAGCCCAATCCACCTGCTGACCAGGGAGACGAGGATATAGTGTGGGACTTTGATATATGATAGTAATTGATGTACTTTCATTTTTTTAATTTTGTAATAGAGATAGATGTTTATGTGTTTGTACTTACATTTTTATTTTTATGTTGCAATTGAATAATTTTTGGGGAAACGTGGACCAATAATATCGCTTGCTTAGCGTGGTAGTTGAAATTTGCATGTGTAGTTATGATAGATGTTGATTAGTACTTTGTAAAATTGTAATGTGATGTGATTTTTATTTGCATTTTAATATATTTGTAATTGTTTTTTGTTTAGTATTGTGGAAGTGTTAGCCAAATATTATGTTTGTATAATATTTAATTTTGTACTTCTTTCAAAATTTCATTACCCAACAAATTCTCTAATGATTTATATGTATAGAAAACTCCTAATATTACAGACCAGTTGAAGTTAAAATTTTGAGAAGGAACTGCAAAAATTTTAGAATGATGAAAATGCCTAAAGTACTGAGGTATGATTTATATTTAGAATTTTCTTTCCACCTCTATCATTCCATATTGAAAATTTTAAGTTTGGGGGAGGGAAGAAAAAGATTAGCTATTAGATGTTCTCAATTTTAATTTTTTTAAAAATTATTAATATTTAATTCAGATAACTATATTTTATAGATATTTAAATATTATGGTAGATTTAAAGGAATATCTTTGTAAGGAAAATTAATTTTGGAGATTAAGATATTTAGTATAAGATAATAAGACTATAGTTAACTATTTAAAGTAAA
>NW_018224123.1:16043-38817 GCF_001263595.1 Phalaenopsis equestris
AGGAGATGCCTAATCAAAAATTGGCTTCACTTGGACCTACCTAAAAGGAAAACCTAAATACATTCTTGAACTTATATTTATGGATTAACATCTTTTACTAGTAGTGTTCTCATGAAGTTCCTAACATTTGAATATTCTAAGTGACTTGATATTACAACATATAGTCATTCTTGAAATGAATAGAAAACTAGAATTCTTAAACTTAATGACTAAATAGTCCTGTACCTACAGAGTTAATTTAATTACTTGAACTTTTTCTGAAAAATTTCATTGTGGTATTTACTTAAATCAAACTTAAAGTATTTCTGAATTAAATTTTTACTACAATAGATCATAACTTTTATGTAGTACTAAAATTACTTGAGGACAAATAATAGTTAAGTTTGGGGGATTTTGAGCAAAGAAAAATATGTTGAGATTTTCATACCTATTTTACACTATTTTTGATATTATTGCACTTTAAAGAAGGATATTTTTGATATTTTGTTGCAGATATGATGAATTATGGTCAATGGAGCAGAAAGATGCAAAAATCTTGTAATTTGGAGCAAAAACGAGCAAGAAATGAAATTTTGCCCTGTCACCTTATAACAACACGGACGGCGGGTTTTTCCCGAGAGTCCAGAATCAAATATTCTAGAAGGCCGCCGGCGGCAGCATCGAGGACGCCGCCGGCAGGCACCGGGCCGCCGGCGACGGCGGTTCTCTTAACAGGTGCATTGAATGTGGACGATTTTTAAGGGACGCTTAGGCAACTCTTGAAAAACTCTTCTACAACCTTAAGAGAAACATTTGGGCCAAAAAAAAGAGAAGCCCCGTGGTGGTGTCCGCTGAGTTTTTATTGTTTGTAGAGTGTAGAGAGTTTAATTTAGTGTTAGTATTGTGAGGAATTCGTATTGTGAGGAAATTGTGAGGAATTCTTCGAGAGATGGCAAGAGTGGAGGGAAAGTGAGAGATTTCTTATTCCTTGCCGCATTGAAGAAGAATTATGTGTGCTGTAAAGAAAGGAAGAGAACGAGAGTAACTTCAAGGAGTTTGCTTGTGGAGGAATTAGAGACAAGTGGTATTTACTTATTGAAGTTTGTATGACTTTGCTTTTATATATAAGTTCTAAGTTTTGTCGTATCTTCTCCATGAGTTCTGAGTAGTTTTTCCTATCTTTCTCCTTGTCTTGAGATTTTGTGAAATGGTGGTTTGAATTGGTTGAACCATGAGAAAGTTAGAGAAGCTGTGATGATCTTTTCACTTTGATCTTAATTTACTTTCAATCTAGCCAATTGATTTGTTAAAATATGTTGAGTTTTACAACTAAAGTGAAGATTACATCCAAGATTTAGAGAGGTTAAAGTCCTTGAAAGTTGCGTGAAAATAAATAGGGAACTAAAATAATCGGTCCTAGAATAAGAGATTTTAGAGTGACAGACTAAAATCCTCAATTTGGTCCTATCGTTTGGGTACTGAAGTGTAGATGCTAGCCCTCAAGTGAGCGGAATGTGGGAGCTCCGAAGTGAGAGCCGCTAACCTGCAAGCCTAGCCGCAGATTTAGTAACCAACCATAGGATTAGTCAATGTTCTTTATGCCTGGACCAAAGGGTAAAGAATAGGTATACTCCTATTTGGCATAATATAAATTGAACTAATTCACTTTATCCATTCACTTTAATTTCTTGTCAAGGAGAAGGATGCTTTCTTAAATATATAACTTCACATTAGAAACTTTATTAGTAGAATTAGTTAATTAAGAGTTTGTTAAAATTACATATTTATTTCAATTGTCTATTAGTGCCAAATAAGCAATTTGAACTGTATTGTTGTGATTAAGTCTTGATTTTCTAAATCCTAGTTCGCAGCCTCTAGTATTACTCCCTGTGGGATCGATATCCAGGACTTCATTAGAGCCCTGTATTACTTGAGCGATATATATACTTGCGATATAGCGATATATATACTTGCGTTGATAAGTGTGATGTTGCAATTATTGAATATTTTATACACATTTTTATCAAATCTATAACCGTTGTCAAGTTTTTAGTGTCGTTGTCGGGGACTTAACCAGCAATAGTATCAAATTCTTGTATTTTTAAGCATATATAAAGTCACTGTCAGTAGCTTCTCGAAGGAATTTATGGTGAGTCCCTTAAGCATGAAAGCTATTGGCTCATGGATGCTTTTGAGTAGAATCTCAATTGCATGATGTTCCTATAGCCGAGGCTCATATTTCGTGCTAAGGTTTCTCCACCTCAAGATATAATACACTAAAGTCTCATTAGGCTTTTGCCTTTCTATCACATGATCTCAAATAGAAACATGATGTTACGTTCTGGAAAATTTATTTACAAATAAATGTTCTAACTTGGAGAACATCTTTAAGGATGAAGCTGACAGAAAAATAAGGCTTCATTACCTCCAGTATTGTCACAAACCTGATAAGCTGCTAACAAACTGACAGAAAAATAAAGCTTCATTACCACCAATATTGCCACAACTGGCTTAAATATGCACTATATACTATTTGGGATTTCCAGTCCTGTCAAATATATTAAAGTTCGGTGACACAAATCCCTTAGGGTAGGGTATGACATCAAACTCCTCTGGTTAGGTTACACCCTTTAAAATTAATGCACCACCCTTAATTTGGGCCAAGGCCTCCCAAACTTGTTGGACCATTTGTTTAAATTCCTTTTCACATATGACGCTTTGGACAGAGTCCTTCTTTTATTGATCATCTCTATTAGCCAAGGCAACTTTTCTCCTTTCATCGATGATGTGTATAATTTCTAGCTGGTTGACTTCTAGAGAAGCTAACTTTTGTGGTTGAGACTGTCCATTAACTGTAGCCATGGTAGCCATGGTAGTGGCCATCTCTTCCATTCTTTTCTCCATTTGGTTGATTTGTTCATCCCTTAGTAGAACTAGAACAACCCTACACAGATCATCCACAGATCATCTACGGTGTTCCCGTCAACAAGAGGTTGGGCGTCGGGCGCATATGCAGCGGCTCTAGTTTTGATGACATGAATATCCATGAAGTCTTCATTAAGATAGTCATTAAATTCAAAATCTTTATCATCATCATCATCAACTAAAACTCCATGTTCTCGGGCTAACTCAAAAATCTCAACACTAAGCTTCTCAACCTTTTCTTCAATTATTGATTCTTGTATCATCTTTAGATTCGGGGGACTATGTTGAACATCCAACTTGATAGTAATAGCTACGAGGATGTTAGATACTTCGGACCCTTGCTTCATTCCATGATCCTGCCCTACGGGCTCACTGAACTGTATTGGTATGGAAACCTTAGATACCCATACCTTTTTCTTCGATGGTGATTTCTTGAGACAGGGTGTCTCAACAGAGGCATCGACACGTTAGAGAGAGCCACGTTCCCTATGGTGAAAACCAGATATAATATCAGGTAACTTCTTCATCTTTTCCTTCAAAACTTTAGAAACATTTTTATAACTGGTGACTGGTAGAATTCTCAAACCCAGACGTGACGTAACCGGTCGACGGCCTGCAGGTCTTAGAGCAGCGACAGTAGAATCGGTGTTGATGATGGTAGTATCAACTCTACTTCCCAATCGAAACCTGACAGGAATTCGAGCAGGCAAAGTTTCAGTTGATCTTTGAGATCGTCTGGCAGATCTGACATCTTTTAGAATTTCTTTCTTCATGTGATGGGATACTGCACATCCCACTCGTTTAAGTAACTCACTAACTGAACAACCTTCTTTGGTTGTTAGTCTCTGGAATACTGTACTTAATCGAGTGATAGGAAGGGGCTTCTTCCTCTCTCCACCATGTCCATGAGGTGATGGGAAAGGAGCAGCAATGCTGGATATTTTCATACCCATTAATGTTCAATAAGGGAAGGAACCTACTCCATTGCAGAAGTAGATAGGTCTCGAACAATCCTAGTTTCTCCTGACGATGAATTTCATAAACAAACACCTCTTCAGAAATCTGGGCCTTAGCAACCTTCCGAAACTTTTGGTTACGGTTTCTTCTTTGTGACCAAGTTAATGGAGCAGACTTCGAACTTGATCCCATTTCAATTACAGATGATGGGATGAAAAATCCTTCAATTGTATCTTCAATAACCATGACCTATTTTCCCTTAGCAGAAACGAGAACAACATACTTGGCAGCTGTCGAGGTGGTAGTAGCCTTTACCTTCTTATAAGAAGGGAAATCCTGGGGACAGTTCAGATTGAACTTAGCAGATGGCTCCTGAACTTCCGGAGCAGCAAATTTCATTATGACAAATGGGGCTTTTTCGAGCACAACTTCAAGTTCATCAAATTTGTCTCCGAACTTGATAGTGGGAGCGACATTGCAGGAATTGCAGCTCATCAGTAGGTTTCAAGACAAAGTGAATATAGAGAACGCCATTGTAGTAGCTGCAAAAAGAAAGCCCTGGGGTTAGTTATTTGGCCACACTTTGTAACTCTAGTGCAAACACTAAAAATTAACAAAAGTCGATCTGTAGAATGGGCAAGTCTTTATTTAATTTTAATTTGTAAAGATTTTATAATTTTAGTGAAATAATTTTGAAAGTAGGGGCATTTTAATTAAGTAAAAAAAATTAAAGAGGAAGTAAACATGCAGCAATTTGATTTAATTTTTAAAGTAGCAAACCAAATCTCAAAAGAGACGAAAGTGAATGTAAAGTTTTAGGACCCAGTGTGGGACGAACTTCACAATGCACATCGCAAGGCAGAATTAGTCCACCAACACACCTAATGGGGGTCTGACCCCACACAAAGACAAAATTCCTAATGAACTCCTGAACCTCTTTGTCTAAAGATGATTGAACAGACGGTCTTGAAGTCCGGAAGAGTTGACCGTACTTGCCCCATAAAGAAATGGGTGAAGTATGCCAACGGAAGAAGGGTAATTTGGTCCATAAGGGACATGGACACATTACCAATGTACCAATGTACCAATGTACAAAGATGATATCCCCTGCTTTAAATGTATAGAGAAACTAATCCCTAGTAGAGTTGCCAGAAACACGTTGGTCATCCTGTGGAAGCTATCAGTCGCCAGCATCGGAATCTCGTCTCTCGCTTCGGAGGGACATTTCATATATATATATGTATATATATCATATCTTTCATTGTTTAGATGAAAGAGCGCTACACCTCAAGCTATGTATCTATCTTGAAAGATAAACACATAACTTGATAGTGAAGCTCAAAAAAATAAACTAAGAAATGTATGATATTCGTTTGGTTTGTGAAACCATTTTATTATAAGCCACAAGATCTCCTATTTAATATAAAAAATTCAATAGGGTTTATATTAAGTTGGGTTAATTAAAATTTCTTATAAGGGCAAGCCCCTATAGTTAATTACATCTTAGATAACTGAAATTATCTAAGAAAACTCTCGATAAAAAACTCTCGATAAAAATCAAGGATAAAAATCAAGGGATATTGTCTTTAAGGAGTACGAAAAGATAGGACTTTTTAAAGAGATCAGACAAAGAGGTGTGAAAAGAGAATGACTCAAATTTGGAACATTTATTTTAAAAATCCAAAGGAAGAAGAACTAGGAGATTTCACGGATTCTGAGGAGACCCTCGGTGACTTCCCAAGCTATCCTATTGTTTGGCTTTAACATACAGAAGAAATATTTAAATGTTTCATCCTGCCAATTTTATTAATTAGGGCTACCTTCATGGGAAACTATTACCAAATCCATGTGAAATGATCATGGAAGATATGTGGAAGATATGAGGATTTAGATTGTAATAAACGATAACCTCAAAATCTTAAAATAGGTTAGGGCTTAAATTGTATAGCAAGGCTATACAAAATGCCTAAAGATAAGTTGAGGATTTATGTCACACTAGGTGGATGACCTTGAAATCCTATGGTTAGTTGTTTAATTCTAAGGAATGGTTGTGTTGGTGTAGACATATTTTGTTGTTGAAGATGATCGTTCTGTCCATAATGCTAGCTCCAAACTCCTCGCCATAGCGAGTTAAAATTTAGAAGTGTCAAATTGTAAAGATTGAGAGAAGTAGCAGGTTTAGAGGTCAAGTTTTCAAATGTGTCAATTTATGATGTCAAATCAAACGTTTGCTAAGGTTATGGTTATTTAAATATCAAAGGGGAAGTTAAAGTTGATTAGAGTGACACAGGTTAGGATCCCACGGTTCCCTCGTTCTAGTATCACTATTTTCTTTTGAATTTAGTTAGATTAAAAAAGTTGTGAAACCCTTTTAAATCGGGGAGATCTCGTTAGCAACCGTGAGTTACCTCCTCCGAGGGACTCCCGTAAATTCAAAAGGACATTTTAAGTTTAGTGAAATTTCAAAGGATTTATGGTTACCTTTAAAAAAATTAAATGTTTATTTTTGAAAATGTTGATTAATGTTTGAAAAAGTTGTTTTGATTTCACAAGTGAAGTACAGTAGTCACCTAAGCATTTTACAATATTTATAGAAAATAAAATAATAGAAATTAAATAACACTATAAAAGTGTACCTGTCATCTTCTTGACATTCCAACTGAAATGTTAGTCTTTTGCAACATGTATATAATTTCGCACAAACTAAAATAAATTGCAAAAGTAGAGGAAGGTGTATCTAACAGACTCTAAGTTATGACTTATTAAGTCCCGAGAGATCTTAATGGATGATTTTAGGACAAGATATAGCAAGTTCAATTTGTCCTTCAAAATATCAAAGAGATTATAAAGTGTTCAGGGAATCACCCTAAACTGCTTTAAAGATTCCTTGAAACATTTGAGTTCCCTTTGAACTTATCATATTGCTCTACTAATCATCTCAGGTCAAACTAAAATTACAACATTACTCGGTGAACTTTGACATTTTAATCATCCCGAGGACAGGGTACTCAACTAATCAGTTGATATTTCACTTAAAAGTTATGTAGGTAAATGCTCCTAAGGCACGTTTCAGTCATTAAGGACCTTTGTACCCACCACTAAAGATGGGCCTGTAGTGTTAATCATCTGTAGTGTTAATCATTAATCATATTATCCTCTAAATCTCATCAAATGAATCAAATATCAAACCTAGATTACTACCAAGCCCTTTAAAAAATGTAATGGGGAAATATTAGTAAAGGATTAGAATTTCAATTTTGGTGATGTGGATTTTGATTAAAAGAAGTCAGATCATCATTAATTTTGGACTTAATCATGAGTGAAACATCGTCTCCTTATTTTAAGCCCATCACATAGAAACCATTTTATTTTGATTAACTTTCAAATTTTGATAATTTAGAAAATTCATAATTTTTTTCTTATCATGGGAAGGTGGCAAGTTGGTTTCTACCTCTTACCCGTTATATTTCAATCATCCAAACATAGTCAATTGGTATCAAAATTGTCCATTTTCCCTTTAGATTAATCCTAAATTTTGATTAAGGGACCAAAATCCAAAATGACCACTTTACCCTTGGGGATCTTCACCTCATAGCTCATGAAGCATAATTCAAGTGACTTAAGAGATTTTAGAGTACAATATCCATAGAGTAATCAAGACATGAGAGGAGAAAATGTGGTTGTTCACATTTATATTTTATTTAAATAATTATTTTTACCTAGAAAATAGGATTTTCTCTTTTTTTATTTAAATGATCAAAGTAAAGCTTTTGGTTTACGAGAAAAGTATTAGAAGTTCTCTCAGGTCAGAGAAAACACTTAGGCAAAATACCATGATTTTCTAAATTAAGTTTTAATTTAATGTTATGATTATTTATTGATTTTTAAAAATTTAATTAAATGGAAAATATGTTTTATATACAAAAACTATTTTTACATTTTTATTAAACCGTTCACTGAGCAAGAGGGTATTTTTAATTTATTTTTATAACTTTTCTATGAAAATATATGAATTTTTGAAGTTTTTGCATTTAAATAAATCGATAAAATTCATATTTTTCTACTTGAACACGGGGCGCCACCTCAACCTCGATAGCTTTGAAGTGTCCATGCGGCGCTCCTTTATTTGACCCCTCCAGCCACGTAGTCGCCTTGTCAGCCTGCCCTTTCTCTCCATCCGCTCATTTGGCTCTATCATGACTATCCATTGAATAAACGCGTGACTTGATAGCATCCGTTCATCGTCCCCAAGTGACCTAACACATAAGCCGTTCACACTAAAACCTTAAGATCTAGAGATAGACTCAACCAAATCACTTCGGACTTGTTCCTACACCTTCATCTACTTAAGACAAACATATCTATCTATATGGCTTATACGGTATGATATACGGTATGAAATATAGTAAATACGTATGAAGAGTCAAATGAAGCTCTGTTTATGATTGAGGCTCAACACCTTTGTCTGAGAGGGGAGGCCTCAATCAGTTTGTTGTAGTAGCTTTGATTGGGTCCAATGAACCTCCAGATGAAGTTGTAGGCTGTGGTGAATTGTCTAGATATGATTTCGCCTAAGGCCGATTTCAAGTGTTGATCAAAGTCTATGCTACGGGCTCTCTGTGATGGGGCTTTTGTGGGGAGTCTTTTTTTCTCTCACTCTAGTGATGGTGTGGGCACAGTTTATTAAACTTTAGTGGATTGTGGAGGGGGAGGGAAATCTATCCTTTTTTTGAGGTAAATTTCAGTAAAGAAATTGGCTATGTGGATTGGCTCTGAGTGGTTGAGAGCAAGGGAATTGAACTTAGGAAGGTATGTATAGGCTCTGGTGATATTTTTACAGAGTGTCCCCAAGGTTTCAAACTCTCTCTCCTTTGGTTGTGGAGAGCTTCATTTATAGACATGGCTACCTGGTGGAGCTCAAGGCTGGGAATTGGGTGCTAAAGCTTGTTGAGATGGAGGAAAGAAAGGCACAAGTATCCAATTGGAGTGAGCCAATCTAGGGAGTTGAAAATTCGGGTTTTGGCTAACTTGGGCTCCTTTGGGGCGACTGTTTTCAGTTGTTGAGGTGGTGGCTGGCCAGGGTCTGGCCATCTCTTAGCTTAAGGAGTTTAGAGGGTGTCTAATTATGACTAACTCCCAAGGGTAAGAAATAATGGCAAAGATATTTCAATTTTAGGCCAAATATGGGTGAAATCCCTTAAATCAAGGGATCATTAGTCCATAGCTCATCTAGAGTGGGCTAGGTGACTCTAGCCTGGTCACTAGGGTCCAGAAATTGGCTGTAGAAGCTTTAGCTTGATCAATTTGGCATGGCTTTGCCAATGTTGATGCAGGGTTCAATTTGAGTCAAATTGGCTTGAAGTTGGGGTTGGGCTGGGCTAGCTGGGCTAGCCATGACATTGGACTCAATTAATTGAGCAAATTAGAGTAAATGATTTGGAGTGATTTTGAATTGATTTGGAGGTTCAACTTGAAGGACTTTGGACATTTGATCAATTTGGGGATGTTGGATTAGACTTGGGTTTAGGTTAGGCTAGAATTGGGCTAGGTTCAAATTGAGGGTTCAAAATGGTCTAGAGGAATATTTTGAAGAGTTCTGAACATTAATGGGGTGTCAATTTTGGGATTTGGGCATTCAATTTTGTGACATTTAGAGATATGGCCAAATTGGGGCAAAATTGGGGGTTTTAGATTTTGGTGAAATTAGGCTCAAATTATGGGTCAATTGGGTTGGTATTTAGTCTAAATTGTGCATGATCATGATGAATTTGAGTTTAGAATTGAAATTGGGAAAATTGTTTAGAATTTAAATTGGGGAAAATTGGGATCTAATCTGTGGACATTTGGGGTAAATTAGGGTAATTGGGCCTTTAAGGGCAATTTAGGGCTTTTGGTCAAAATTGGGTTCAATTGAAGAGTCCAAATTGGTTTTGGGGACATTTGAAATGGTTTTGGAGGTTTTGGAAAAGTTTGGACCACCAAGGGTATTTTGGTAATTTCAGAAATTTTGGAATGTTTTGGGCAATTTGGGTAGCTTCAAACTGTTTGAGATGATTTTTGAACAAATTTGGGTATTTTGGGGGAAAAATGCTAAGTTAAATATTTTGGTGAAATTGAGGTGCCAACCACCCTATTTGAGCTATGGACCAATGGAATCTCCGTTTGGGTCCTCTATGTACTGGTCATATCTAAACCCTAGCCTAGGGCTAGTGGTTCTAGGGAACCATCTACATGAATCTCCCAAAAGATCAACGGACCAAAGTTAACAAGTTTAGGTTTAGGGTTGTGAGTGGGGTGTAATGTGCAAGTGAGTGACAGTGCATGCACTAGCTCAAGACCAACACCTAGAGTCCACCCTAAGGCCAAGTAAACCTATGGGAATTCTCCATGAGCTCCCTCATATTTTCCCCAACTACTAAGTGCTAGAGGTTGGGAACAATATGTGAAACTTCAAGTTGAGTAGAGAAGAGTTTATAATTTCTAATGGTGAGTGTTCTTTTTCTAGTCCTCTAAGAATAGTCAACTGGAGAGTCCTATGGCTAGACCCTAGGCTACTAAAAATGAAACTAAACCTCAACCGAAAGTGGGGTCAATAGTACCCAAGTTTGTTCGAAAGTCATTTCAAACCATTCCCCACTACCCAAATTGATCAAAATTCACCAAAATTCAAAAATTCCCAAAATACCCAAAAAATTACCAAAATGCCCTCATGACACAAAATTTTCAAAAATTCTCAAAATTCTAAAATCATCTCAATTGTCCCCAAAATTAATTTAAACCACTTCCATGAACCCAATTTGACCAAATTGACCCATTTTGACCAAAAGCCTCAAACTGCCCTTTTAGGCTCAACTTCCCCAAATTAGCCCCAATGTCAAACAAATTGACCCCAATCTTGCTCAATTTCAATTCCAAACCAAAATTAAACATCTCTAATACCAATTTAAACCAAATACAAACCCAATTTGACCCAGTTGCAAGCTTAATTTCACCCAAACCCAAGTCTAACCCAAAATTCCTAAATTGACCCTAGTTTGAATTCCACCAAATTGGCCTTCCAATTCAATTCAAAATCACTTTAATTCCCTTCAAAAATCTTCATGACATCTCCCTATACCAAATTAAACATTTAATTGACCCAAATTTTAGCCCAAATTCACCCCAATTTAAAATCCCAAGCCCACCACATTTAACTCCAAAAACAACTCAAAATTTAAAGCCCAAATCCAAAGCCCACATGATAAATTTCCCCTCATCATCCCCATTTGATTAAAATCATTCCTAAAGTCATAAATTCAAAATAAAATCATTCCAAATCAAGTATCAAGACATACTTCACCAAAAATACCAAATAAATCCAAAATCCCTTGAAATCCTTTCTCATGTAAATTGATCAAGTCAAGGACAAGCCATGAAGTCATCCCCAAGCCATAGGTGAGTCATATGAGCCTTTGCCACCTCACCAAGCCATTAGTGGCAAAAGGAGGAGCTACTTTCAATCTCCCTTAAAAAGGTTTTAACCCTTTTAATGACACACTTTAACCCATGCTTAGCCAAATCCTTTGGATAGGTACTTCTCCTCACTAATTTTTCTGATCCAAATGATCTCCTCTTTAGCCCAAACCAGCCTTGGTGGGTGAGCCCAACCCAAATCCATGCTTTGACCAAAATTGACACAAAAATAGGTTTACCCCCATTCCTCTTTAATCAAAAACCTTTACACATGTCCAACCTTAATTGACTTCACCAAAACTAAGTCCTAATCCCTCTTACTAAATGGGGACCTGACCCTAGTCGGCTGACCACCTTGGCTGCTGGAAAATACCATGGCCAAGGAGGAACAAGAAGTTAAACCCAAAATTACACCCAACCAAGCTGGCTCACTCTATTTACTTTTTTTCCCATTTCTTCCCTCCACCTAAGCAGCTAGAGACACCTACTGGTTAGCCTAATTGTAGTCTTCAAGCTACCTTTTTAAACTCACCCTCCACGGTCAAGAGAGGAGAGGTTCAAATTTCATGGGGAGACTCTACCAAATTGTTCCCAGAGCTTCTTCAAGACTTTATAAGAATAAGCCTACCATCCTTAGCCACCCAAGTTCACTTTTTTAGCTCAATTTTGGAGCTCAAATTCAAGCCAAAATAAGGACATATTTCACCACAGCTCCACACTCAATCAAAGCTAAATTGCCTGCACCCACACCATCCCCACACCAAAAGAAGAAGAATCCCCACAAAAGCCCATCATCAAACCACCCTAGCATAGACTTTGATTAACACCCCAAATTGGCCTCAGTTGAAATCATACCTAGGTAATTCACCATAGCCCAAGGTTTCATCTAGGAGCTCTCTGGACTCAACTCAAGCTTCTAGAAGCACCCAATCAAGGCCAAACCTCTTGGGTAAAGGTATTGAATTTTCTCCTCAAATTGAGCCTATTTTTAATTCTTCATGCTTATAGACTTGATTTAAGACTTGATTAACCATATAAATGTGTTCTCCTAGTCTAGACGCATTTATAGGAACAAACCCGAAGAGATTTGGTTGAGTATCGAGGGAGAAATTAGGGTTAGAAGGTGGACGGTTCAAAGTTTGAGGGACATGAGGATGATGATGGAGAGACACCCAATCATGCGTGTATCAGACAGATGGTTGAGATATGTCAAATGAGCTTTTGGTGTGTGAACAGCGGGCCGAGTCAGCGCTGACTCAGGTGGTGGTGTCGAACCAGAAGACACCACGTGGAGGCTTCGGAGATGCTGAGGATTGCGTGTCGCCACATGGTTTAAATAGAAAAATACTAATTTTTCTTATTTATTTAAATGCCAAAACTTTAAAAATTCATATCTTTCATAGAGAAATCATAAAAATAAAATAAAAATACACTCATGCTTAATGAACATAGGAGAATAATGTGGAAATAGTTTCATGTCTGTTTGATGCATGTGTGATTTTTAATTAATTAAATAGTGTATTTCTTATTTTTGTTCTCCATTTGCATGAACATTTCACCATGAATTGATTTTTGGGACTTTTGATCTCTATGTCATGAGGGATCTTCCCTGATTTTGCCAAAGTCAAGGGAGATCTCTATGCAGAGATCTCTATTTTTCAAGCATGTCATGTCTGTTCTGTAAAAGTAACTATAGTAATTAAAATATTAATAAAAAAAACATTAAACTTATTTTGATAGGTTCATTGTGGTCAGAGGACTCTACGAAAAATATAAACTAGGTTTAACTCATTAAGAAAAACACTAATTTTCACCGACCAATAAAAATGAAAGAAAATTAAATTGGAATAATTAAAAATGTAAATGGCATAAAAATCTTTCTCCGCCATAATTTAAGATTAGAGCAACTCCCCATAAGAATTTCAAGTCAATTGGATTTAATTTTATCACTAAAATGGATTAATTGAAATTACATTTTTTGAACTAAAATAATTACAATAATTAAAATACAATTAAAAAAATCACCAAAATAGTTTTGGGAGCTCCTTATGCTAAAATGGATTAATTGAAATTACATTTTTGGAACTAAAATAAATACAATAATTAAAATACAATTAAAAAATCACCAAAATAGTTTTGGGAGCTCCTTATGACCAGAGAAACCTAAGAAAAATTAAAATGGAATTAAAATAAATATTTCATTTTTAAGCCATTTTTAAATATTAAAATAATAAAAAATTAATTAAAAAATCATAAGAATTACATAATTATAAAAACACACTAAAATGTCACATTTGGCTTCCTAATTACTTGGGACCAATTAAAATAATTCTTCTAATTTTTTTAATTCAAGATATTTGTTTTTTAAGGCTTAAAATGAATTTTCTTTAATTTTTCACTAAAATAATTTGAATAATGAAAATATAAACCAAAAAAATAGGAAATTTATTTTTCTAGGTTTCTTGGACTCAGAGAGATTTAAGAAAAATGTAAAATTTAATTTTTCACTTAAAAAATATTTTATATTTAATTAAGACTTAAAACAAACAAATAATTCTAATAATTAAATTAAACCTCTAAAAATCATGCAAATTGTTCTAAGTGTTCCTCTAACTAAGGTGAACCTCCAATAATTTCCTTAAGAATAGAGGTTTTGTTTTGGTTGAGTTATTGAATTTTCCTTAAAAATCCCTATTTTTGCATTAAAATAATTATAAAAATAAATAAATTTGGAAAAATCACATTTTCTCTCTTATGTTTTAATTAACCCATGAGGGGGGTAGAATAAGAATTTTAAAGCAATTTGAATTTAATTTAATGAATTATAAGGTGTTAATGCCCATAGGGCAAAATGATAATTTCAAAATTTAGGCCTTAATAAATATTTAGGCCTAACCAAAGGGTAAATGAGTAATGAATGGTCTTAATTGACATATCTAGATGATGGAAATATAAAAGGGATAAATGGTAGTAACCAATCTCATTTTGGTCTCATTAAGGACAAATTTGTAATTTCTAAAATTGATGAAATTTGGAAGAGCAATTAAATAAGAAGATATTGAGGTTGGACTTTGGAAGATCATAATCCACTAATTTAGAACCCCAAATAATGGTTTTAAAATGATTTATGATTCCTGATAAGGTTTAAAAGTATAAATATTTAAATTTTTCTAAAAGTTACAAATGTACCCATTAAGTTTTAAGGGCTTAATGGTGAACTAGGCTTAATCAAAATTTTTTCTAATGAAGTTTAGAAAATGACCTCTAAATAATTTGAAACATTTTTAAAACACTAAAAGCCCATCTTTGAAAATCAAACTGGCTAAGGTTTCATAATGAAGCTGAATTGCCCCTAAGGGCCTTTACCTGTATAATTCGTAAGTGAAACATCAAATGATAATTACCTCACTTAAGAGGGTAATCAAAACATCAAGTTTCATTGAGCATAAGGGTATGAATTGGGTGAACCACATAGCAAACATAATAAGACCAAAATGAACTTGAGATGATTCGAGGGACTGTGAAATGTCCTGGGAATCACCCAGGACCTTTTCATGATCCTTTGGGAGTCTTGGAGGACACGTGGACATATTATGATTTGCTCGATGGAATCATCCCCACAGATGAACAAATTGGACCCACCAAGGCATGACATGGGGTTTGGTAGACACACCTCAAACATGTGTTCTCTGCTTTTCCCCTAAGCATGTTTTAGTTGCTGCAAAATTATGTATATGCTTTTCAAGTACAGACCTTTTAGGTGGAGAAACGGGAAGAATCAACAGGTACACTTTTAATTTATTGTAATTTACTTTTATTTACCTTTTTCTACCACATGTTTCCTACCTGTAAACTTGCATGTTAAACAACAAGGTCACCCTGCATGTCAAAACTGAAACTTTTAGGATAGCCACAGAACTTAAACCAAAACCAAAATTAAGAAATAAAAAAAAGATAAAATCCACCGCCACAACAGTAGAAATATAAGAAAACTAAAATTTTAATCACAAATAAAATAAAAAAAACAAAAATTACAACTAAATCAAAATGTCTCTATCAGATAATTAGAAATCCCTCAGAGGAGGTAACCTATGGTTTGCTAATAAGATTTCCCGCAATCTAAATGAAGATATGGAACTCATTGAGTTGAGTTTAGTAAATTCATTTGGACTAAGTGAATCTGAAAAAATAGTGGTGCCAAAAAGAGGGAACCGTTGGATCCTAACTAGTGTCGCTCTCATCCACTTTAACTCCCCCCATAATATTGAATTCAAACTTGTCATTTAAACCTTTAAACCTTTAGACTTTAGGATTGCTACTTCACCAAGGAGCCTGGAACTTGCTTTATGGGCAGCCTTCTACAACTGCGATATACAACAACACAAGGACCTGCAACATCACATCTTTCCTTAGAAATTAAGCAACAAGTCATAGAATCTCGAGGTCGTCCGCCTAGTACGACATAAATCCTCAACTTTTCTTTAGGCCTTTATATGGATCTGCTATACATTTTAATCCTTAACTCGCCCTAGGATTCCAAGGTTGTCGTTTGTCACGACCTAAATTCTTATATCTTCCACGCTATTTGTGCGATCATCCCGCATGAATGAAAGCCCTAAATATTAAATGTATTTTCTCACCAAAATTGAAACTGAACCATTGGATAGCTTGGGAAGTCACTGAGGTTCTCCTCAGGATCTATGACATCCTCTAGTTCTTCTTCCTTTGGATTCAAAAAAAATGTTCCAAATTGAGTCATTCTCATTTCACACCTCTTTGTCTGATCTTTTGAAAAGTCCTATCCTTTAAAATTCTTGAGACAATATACCCTGATTTTCATTGAGAGTTTTCTTAGGTGACTTTGGTTATTTAAGATGTAATTAACTATAGGGTCTTATCCTTATAGGAAACTTTTAAGAACCCAGCTTAACAAAAAATCTATTTATTTTTTTGTGTTAAACAGGGTAACTTGTCAGTCAACATAAAAAAAATTAGTTTTTTCGTAGACTTAAACGAATGTCATAAATTCTTTAGTTTATTTAATCGAGCATCACCAGTAAGGAGTGTGTCTACTCTTCACGATGGACACATTGCTTGTGTATTAGGCTTGTTTATTTATACTACTGGGGATACGAGATTGGTTCGGTCTTATTTTTTCAAAATTTAAAATACTATTTTTTTTCAAATATTTATATAAATTAAATTAAACTGGGTGTCAGGATATCAATTCTGGCAACCGATAACTTCCAATTTTGTGACCGAAAAACCCGTACTCCAATTCTTCATTGGGGCTCTATGTTCAAATTGCTCACCCCCCCTTTAACTCCCCAGTTCATGTGCAATGAATTACAAAAAATTGCCTCGGGTAGTTCGGGCATCAATGCGATAGAGGGGAGTTCCTTGGTGCTCAGAAGTTGGGGCCTAGATTATGGCGCCTAAGCACCACAAAAGTGGTTCAAAGGCACTTGAATGGAGCGTCTTGGCGCTCAGAGTCTGTCGCCTAGGCGTCAGACATGTTGAACTCCTTCTTGCTATATCTCAGCTCCTTTTTGCTCCATTTCAGATTCGCTTTGCTCCATGTGTCCTACATGTTACATTTGTAAAAAAATATAAAAATACCTTTTTTTAATGTACAGTTTCCTAAAAAATAAGTGTAAAAGACAAAAAAAAAATTAAACTTGTTGAAAGATATATATATATATATATATATATACACTTAGAACTATATATATAAGAAAAATATAAATCCCTATATATATATATAAAGAAATTGTCTGGCATTTATGAAAAAATATAAAGATAAAAATTGAGTGTTGCACATGTATATAATTTTTTTCTCTTTCTTCCTCCATGGTTTCAGGTTGGAGCGAAGTGATCGGTCAAAGTAGTGGGGTGGCTGAAGAAAGAGAGGAGACGGTGACGAAAAAAGTTGCACGACCAAGGTGTTGACCTGAGGAGATATATGAAGACCAGTAGATTATGAGGATTCTAGATTGATCAATCTCCTATATGAAGAGGGAGAACACAACTAAGGCAGGTTGCTTAAATCTGTCGATGACAAGGCAGTTGACGGGGGGCAATAGACAGTGTAGTTGGGTTGATCCGTAAAGTCATGCGTCCGAGAGAGCAGGAGCATTCTTTGCGAGAAGATGCCCGATTATTGAGGTGGTACCAAGGGATAGAGGACAAGGACAGCTGAATGTGCGGCGAACGGTAAGGAGATGGTTGGTCGGAGGTGACCTAAGCAGAACTCGATTGGAGGGTGTTGCCTGCTGACGGGTAGCCCATGAGAGGATCAGAAAACAATTTTAGTATATAATAATAGAACAATGTTGAACTCACTTTTGGTTGAGGTTTATTTTTTCCTCCTTAGTAGCCTAGGGTCTAGCAATAGGACTTTTCTTTTGACTATTTTTAGAGGACTAGAAAAGGAACCTCACCATTAGAAACTCAAAACCATTCTTTTCTCAACTTCAAGTTCCACATATTGGTCCTAACCACTATAACTTAATAGGTGGGGTCAATATGGGAGAGCTCAAGGTGAGTCCCTATAGGACTGCTTGGCCTTAAGGTTGACCTTAGGTGTTGGTCTGAAGCTGGTTCATTCACTTGTAACTAATTTCACTCACTTTCTCTCATAACCCTAAACCCAAACTATTTTGACTTTGATCCATTGATCCTTTCAGAGACTCAAGTAGATGGTCCCCTACACCCACTAGCCCTAGGCTGGGGTTTAGCTAAGACCAGTACATAGAGGACCCAAATGGGGATTCCCTTGGTCTATGAGTCATATAGAGTGGTTGGCACCTCTATTTCACCAAAATATCCAACTTAGTCTTTTGCCCCCCAAATTACCTAAACACCCCCAAACCCTAAGTTTGGCCAAAATTCTCAATTTCACCAAAAATACCCAAATTTGTTCTAAAATTAAAATCATTTCAAACATTCAAAAATCATCTCAAACCATCTGAAACCATCTCAATTTTCACAAAACCACCCAAAATTGCCAAAATTACCAAAATACTGCCCAAAATTACAAAAATACCCTTGGTGACACAATCTTTCCCAAAACCTCCAAAATCATCTCAAATATCCCCAAAAGCAGCCTGGACCCTTCAATTAAATCCAATTTGATCAATTTGACCAACTTTGACTAAAAACCCCAAATTACCTTTAAAGGCCCAATTTCCCTAAATTCACCCAAAATGTCCATCAATTTGACCCGAATATCCCTTAATTTCAATTCCAAACTCAAAATCATCATTCTCATGATCATTTAAAACTAAATCCAAGCTTAATTGACCCATTCTTTGAGCTCATTTTGATTGAAACTAAAACCAACAATTTTGAACGTATGACCCAATCTCACCCAATAGATCCCCATGGCTCACTCAATTACCTCAATTTGGATCCAAAAATCTTCAAAACATTTCCACATACCAAATTTTTCTCTCAATTGGCCTTGATCAGCTTCAATTCCACTCAATTTTAGCCCAAATCCAAAATCTCCAAATTTGCCCCAATTTGTTCATGCCTCTAAATGTCACCTAATTGAATGCTCAAACCCTAACATTGACACCCAATTGATGTTGAAAACTCTTAATAATATTTCCATATACCATTTTCAAACATCAATTTGGACTTAACCCAACTCTAGCCCATCTTAAGTCCAAGTCTAACTCAGCACACCTAAATTGGCAACATGCCCAAAATCTCTCAAATTGAACCTCCAAATAAATTCAAAATCACTTTAAAACTTTTCTAAACCCTTCATGACAATCATATACACCAAATTTATTAATCAACTGCACTCAATATCATGGCTAGCATAACCTAAACCCAACTTCAAGCCAATTTGACTCAAATTGAACCTATGCACCAAAATTGACTTAGTCATGCCCAAATGACAAAATTAATAAAATTAATGACACCACAGCCAATGACACCACAGCCACCAGATGGACCCTAGTGACCAGGCTAAACCTACTTAACCGACCCTAGGTAAGCCATGGACCAAAGGTACCGTAAATCAAGGGATTTTTTTCCTAAATTGCTTAAGCCAAAGATATCGTTGCCAAAACTCATCACTAGCCCAAATTAATTGTTGTGACAGATTTCCCTGAGGTTTCTGAGCCTCTAGAGCACCTCCCCTGCCATGGAAATCCGCCATAATTTCCATAGGAGCCAAAATTGAGAGCCCCCATGTCTAACCCAAACCCTATTGCACCCACCTTAGCTGGTCATTTCCAATTGGCTTTAGCACTTTGAAGCCCTCCACTTAAGCATCACTTTACACCAACTATTTGGCCCTGGTAGTCACCCCAAGCTCCTCTACTTAAACAACCCCTCAATGGCCAAAATATATAGCATCAAAATCCTTGGGAAACTCTGCCCAAATCTCACCAGAGACTCCAGGAAATCCTCAACTCAAGCCCACCATTTTCCCCCCTCTGGTTTCCTTTGTGAAAGCCTAAATTTTAGCTCAAAATTTCAGCTCGAACTAGGATAGATTTCTCCACACTTCCACACTCCACCAAACTTCAATTAACTGTGTAGACACCATCCCCACAGTGAGAGGAGTTGATTCCCCATAAAAGCTCCCTCTCAAATAGCCCCTAACATAGAATTTGATCAACACCTGAAATCGAGCTTGATCAAAAACATAACTAGATAATTCATCAAGCCTAAGGCTTCATCTGGAGGTTCGTTAGACCTAATCAAAGCTACCACAACCATCTGATTTAGGCCTCCCCACTCAGACAAAGGTATTGAGCTCTAACCCTAACCTGAGCATGTTTTGATTCTCCATGAGTAATGGCTTGGTTTCATGCTTGATAAGCCATATAGATGTGTTTGTCTCGAGTAGATGAAGGTTTAAAAATAAACCCCATGCGATTTGGTTGATTCTAGGCGTAGATCTTAAGGTTTTAATATGAACGACTCACGAGTTAGGTCAATTGAGGATGAGCGTTGAGATCGCATTGGATGAGCCGATGGAGCAAAAAGGTGAGCCGCATGGCAGCTGAGGTGTCTGACATTGTCAAATGGCAAAGCGCCATGTGTAAAGCTCGGAGCGAACAAGGTTGCGCTTGCGCTAACTGGTTTAAGTAAAAAAATATGGGTTTTATGAATTATTTTAAATGTCTGAACTTCAAAAATCCATATCTTTCTCTAGAAAAATCATAAAAATAAAAGAGAAATACCATCTTGCTCATACCGAAAAATCATAAAAATAAAAGAGAAATACCATCTTGCTCAGTGAATAGAGGAGAATAATATGGATCAAATATAAAAATTATTTGCTAAGTGTATGATTTTTAATTAATAAAATACTCTGTGAGGTATTTCAATTCATTATGATTAAATACTAATTACCATAGCTTGAAATTTTTAAGGTTGATTCTTTATGATAGAGGGCATCTTCTCTGATTTTTCAAAGTTAGAAAGCACCTCTGTGCTTCTAACCCTAATTTTCAAGCCTAAGTGGTTATTTTGGTTTTATTTAATCATATAAATTAAAATATCCCTTAGAAAATTATGAGATCATAGAAAATTATGAGATCAATTTTAGATCAATTTTATTATGTTTCCTATGGTTAGAGGAGCTTAGAAAAAATATTTTGATGATTTGAATAATTTTTTATATTTCTATTATTAATTAAATATTTTTACCTTGTATTAATTTATTTAAACTAAATATAAATCAAAATTTTACAAAATCAATTCCACAGTTCTCATAAAAATCATTTCAACTCACTGTAAAAATTTCAAATTTATTTAAGTTGATTTGGCTATTAAAGCAGATTTTGTAAGTAAAAATAGTATTTTTGCACAAAATAAATTATTTTAAATTAAATAAGCTTGGGAAAATTATGAAAATAAGTTTTCTAAGTTCCTTGTGATCAGGTGCATTTAATAAAAATAAAATTTATATTTATAAAAATATTTTATTTTTAAGTATATTTTGAATTAAAAATAATTAAAATAATCAAAATTTTCAAAAAAATACAAAAGATAGTTCATAATGTGTGTAATTGTTCCCTAATCACTTGGGACCCCTTAAAGTATTTTTCCAGATTTTTCTAAATTAAAAATAAGTTTCTAAAGGCCTAAAATGTATTTCCTTAATTTCCCATTAAAATAATTACAATAAATTAAAAATAAATCATAAAAATATAAAATTTGTTTCTCTAAGTTTTCTTGGACTTATGAGGGTTTAATAACTTGGACTTATGAGGGTTTAATAAAAATTTAAAAGTGATTTTTGAAGATTAAAACATATTTTGTATCAAATAATCATTAAAATAACCTTTAAATAATTATAATAATTACAATATTATTACAAAAATCATGAAATGTTTTTTTTAAGTATTCTTCTGACATAGGAAAACCTCTAATAATTTTTCCATAAATTAAAACTTCATTAATTAAATAAATTAATTTTGAAAAATCCTATTTTTGAGTTAAAATAATTATTTTAAATTAAATCAAATTTTGAAAAATCTTGCTTTCCTCCCAGATATTTTAACTAATCCATGGATGGGATACTCAAAGATTTTCAAGGCTATTTGAATTTTGCTTGAAGAATTATAAGATGACGAGCCCCAAGGGCAGGATAGTAATTTTAGGTTTTGGTGCTTGATCAAAATTTTGGATTAACCATTGGAGATGAGAAAGTTTGATCCTTAATAAAGATGTTGGATGATTGAAACATGATGGGTTAAAGCTAGAAGCTCACTTACCACCTTTTACAATATCAATAAAATCATAATTTCTCTAATCATCATGACTTGGAAGTCAATTAAGATCAAATGATTCTTAAGTGATGGGCTTATATTAAAGAGATGATAATTCCTTTTCTTAAGCCCAAAGTTGAGGATGATTTAATCTTTTAATAAGGATATATGACACTTAGTTATATGTCTTTGAAACTCCTAGAGGGAACCATAGGAAATGTAAAACTTGTGCATGTGCTCCATAACAACAAAAAAGGCATTCGAATTTATCTTTGTCAATTATTTTAGATAAGAGTGGAACAGTGAGAGGTAGTTTACTAGGAAGATAGGTGTGTGTGTGTGTGTGTGTGTGTCTATATATATGTGCCAAATAAAAGCATACCTATTCGTTACCCTTTTTTCCAACCATAAAGATCATTGACTAATTCTATGCTTGGTTACTGAATCTGCGGCTAGGCTGGGAGGATACCGGCTCTCACTTCGAAGCTCCCGCGTTCCCCTCGCCTTAGGGTTAACATCTACACTTCAGCACCCAAACGATAGGACAAAATTGAGGATTTTAGTTTTTCACTCTAAAATCTCCAATTCTACGCCCAATAATTTTATTTCCCTATTTATTTGCACTCAACTTTCAAGGACTTTGACCTCCCTAAATCTTGGATGTAATCTTCACTTTAATTGTAAAACTCAACATATTCTAACAAATCAATTGGTCATATGGAAGG
>NW_018224123.1:40201-54253 GCF_001263595.1 Phalaenopsis equestris
ACGCCCAATAATTTTATTTCCCTATTTATTTGCACTCAACTTTCAAGGACTTTGACCTCCCTAAATCTTGGATGTAATCTTCACTTTAATTGTAAAACTCAACATATTCTAACAAATCAATTGGTCATATGGAAGGTAAATTAAGATCAAAGTGAAAAGATCATCACAACTTCTTTAACATTCTCATGGCTCAACCAATTCAAATCACCATTTCACAAAATCTCAAGACAAGGAGAAAGACAAAGAAAACTACTCAGAACTCATGGAGAAGATACGACAAAACTTAGAACTTATATATAAAAGCAAATTCATACAAACTTCAATAAGTAAATACCACTTATCTCTAATTCCTCCACAAGAAAACTCCTCGAAGTTCCTCTGAATCTCTTCATTTGTTTACAGCACACAGAATTCTTCTTTGAAGCAGCAAGGAGGAAGAAATCTCTCACTTTACCTCCACTCTTACAATCTCTCGAAGAATTCCTAACAACAGTAACCCTAAATTAAACTCTCTACACTCTAAAAACAATAAAAACTCAGTGGAAACCCCCACGAAGCTCCTTTTTTTCGGCCCAATTGTTTCTCTTAAAGTTGTAGAAGAGTTTTCCAAGAGTTGCCTAAGCGTCCCTTCAAAAATTGTCCACATTTAATGCACATGTTAAGAGAACCGCCGTTCTCGCCATCGGCGGCCCCCAAGGCAATGGCACCGTCGGTGGCCTTTTAGAATATTTGATTCTGGACTCTCGGGAAAAACCCTCCGTCGGAGCCATTGGGCTCACCGTCGGCGCCCAGTTCAAATCTTCATATTTTGGTCCTTTTTTCTCCAAATTTTCTCCTTTTTGCATTTTTTTGCCCCAATGACTATAATTCAACATGCCTGCAACAAAACATTAAAAATACCTTCAATATATTGCAATAAAACATAAAAAAATACCCTTCTTTAAAGTGAAATATCATTAATATTAGATAAAATAAGTATGAAAATCTCAACATATTTTTTTTTGTCAGACCACGACATCCAATTCTCTACACACATCATCGAGATAGGACTAAAACTCCTCTAAAAGGAACATCACATCATATTCTCAACTTTTTGAGATTGGTATAAGACCCCTTGAATGGAACCAAGATATTCAATTCTCTACACGCATCTTCAAGATAAGAGTAAGGCTCCGCATCCTATTCGTAACCTTTTGAGATTTGTGTAAGACCCCCTTGAATGGGACCACAACATCCAATTCTCTATACACATCTTTGAGATAGAAGTAAGACTCCCTTGAATGGAACATCACATCCTATTCTCAACCTTTTAAGATTGGTGTAAGACCCCCTTTAATGAAATATGGCATCCTACTCTCAATCTTCAAAATCAGCACCTAAATTCTGACTTACCTTTTCGAGATTGATACATAAATTTCAATTCCCATCTCGGATTCAGTGCCTAAATATTGATTCCCATCACAAGTAAACACCTGAAATTTGATTACTTGAAGCTCACTCTCCAATCCCCAGTGAGAGTTCTGACTCCATGATTTCAGTCAGGTATGCACTTGCTAACTCCCCAGCGGGAACAACTAGCACTCAAATTCTACACTCCATCTATGTCTGTTGACTTAGGAGTTTGTATTGGTTTTGTTGATCTTGTCGGTCAATGCTAATACGTGTGGTGTGCTTGCCCAGCACACCAAACCTATTGGGGTTCCATTTATTGACCTCACTTTTGGATGAGGTTTCGTTTTCCTTCTTTAGTAGCCTAGGGTCTAACCATAGGACTTTCTTATTGACTATTACTAGAATACTAGAAAGGAACCCTCACCATTAGAAACTATAAACTCCTCTTTGCTCAAATTAAAGTTCCACATATTGGTCCTAACCTCTAGCACTTGTAGGTGGGGTCAGTATGGAGGATCTCAAGGAGGGTCCCCATAGGACTCCTTGACCTTAGGGTTGACTCTAGGTGTTGACTTTGATCCCTTGATATTTTTAGAGAATCATGTAGTTGGTCCCCTAAACCCATTATCCCTAGGCTAGGGTTTAGCTAAGACTAGTACATAGAGGACCCAAATGAGGTTTTCATTGCTCAATAGCTCATATAGGGTGGTTGACACCCTAATTCTACAAAAATTTCCAACTTGGCCTTTTGCCCCCCAAATTACCTAAATGCCCTTAAAACCTTAAATTTGACCAAAATTTTAATTCACCCAAAATACATAAAATTGTTTAATTCACCCAAAATACCTAAAATTGTTCAATAATCATTTTAAACCATTTCAAAATTACTCAAATTACCCAAAAACACCCAAAAATTCCAAATTTACCAAAATACCCCCAAAATCGCCAAACTTACAAAATACTCTTGGCACCCCAAGCTTTCTTAAAACCTCAAAGATCACTCCAAATGTCTCCAAAACCAATTTGGACCTTCCAATTGACCCTAATTTGGCCAATTTGATCATTTTAACCAAAACCTCCGAATTGCCTTTGAAAGCCTAATTTTCCCCAATTTACCTTAAATGTCCATCAACTTGGCTCAATTTTTTTTTTAATTTCAATTCTAAACTCAAATTCACCTTTCATATGACCAAATAAACTAAATCGAAGCCTAATTGTCCCATTCTTTGAGCTCAATTTTGATCTAGTTCAAAACCCTCAATTTTGACCCTATGACTTAATCCCAGCAAATTGAACCCCATAGCCTACTCGATTGCCTAAATTTGGACCTAAATTCTTTATAAAATTTCTAAAAATCAAATTTTACCTTCCATTTTCCTTGTTAATGCCTCAAGTGCACTCAATTTTGACCCAAATCCAAAATCCCCAAATTTGCCCCAAATTCTCCATACCTTCAAATTCCACCAAATTGATTGCCCTAACCCCAAAATTGGCACCCAATTGATGTTGAAAAATCTTCATGATATTCCCATACTCTATTATCAACCATCAATTTGGACTTATCCCAACCTTAGCCCAATCTATACCTAAGTTTAGCCCAATTTGCCCAAATTGACCAAAATCCCAAAATCCTTCAAATTGGGCTTCTAATTGAACTCAAAATCACTTTAATCCTTCACTAAAAATCTTCATAACAATCATCTACACAATGTTCATCAAACAATTTGGCTCAAAGTCATGGCTAGGCTAACCCAAACCCAACCTTTGGCCATTTGGACCCAAATTGGACCCATGTACCAAGATTAACTTAGCCATCTTAAGGCAACAAAATTGATGATTCCACAGCCACTAAGCCCCACTTTGGACCAGGCTAAACCATACTTAACCCACCCTAGATGAGCACCTAGATGAGCCATGGAGAGCCATGGACCAAAGGTCCCATAAATTAAGGGATTTTTTTCCTGAATTTCTTATACTAAAAATATCTTTGTCAAAACCTATCACCAGCCCAAATTAATTGTTGTGATAGATTTCTCTGAGGTTCCTGATCCACTTAAGCACCTCCCCTGCCATGGAAAGTGACCCTAGTCACCGAAGGAACAAAAAATGAGAGCCCTTATGCCTAAATTCAAACCCAATTTCACCCTCCAATGTGTCTAGCTCTGATTGGTGCCTAGCATCTTGAAGCCCTCCACCTGAGCTCCACATTGCACCCAATTGGAGGCCAGGACAGCCACCATAGGCTGTTTTACTTAAACTCTCCTCAATGGCCTCAAAGGGGATCAAAAAAATTTCCTTTGAAGAACTTTGTTAAAACTTTTTCCAGAGCTCCTCCAAGACTCCCTAACCCTAATGCAACCATGCTTTAGTCATCTTCCCCATCACTTAAGCTCAATTTTTTAGCTTAAAATCAGGGAAAAATTTGGCCTTCCAAGAAACTCCCCCAAACCCCAAATTGATTTTCTCCTAAGGTTCACCAGAGTAAGAGAGGAAGATCCACATCAAAATCCCTCTCTATGAGCCCTCTAACCTATCCCTAGACCAAGACCGCTCCACCCTTTGATCGAACTCATACTTAGAGCTTTCACCAGAGGAAATAAACACAACCATGAGGTTTTCCATACTCCACTGAAGGTTCCACAAGCACCTAATCGGGGCCTCACCTCTTGGGCAAAGGTATAGCTCACTAATTTTGGGCTCTATTTGGTCTTTTATGAAGAAAACTTGCAATTTCGAGCAATGTAACCGTATAGATGTACTCGTCTTGAGTAGATAAAGGTCTAGGAACAAACTCAAGGTGATTTGGTTGAGTCTAGACTGAGATCTTTGGGTTTATAGTTGGACGGTTCACGTGTTTTGGCTATTAGGGACGATGACGGAGAGCCGTCTGATCGAGCGTGTATTGGATGGACGAACGAGATTGAGTCGGACAGAGTCTTCAAGCAAGAACAGCAGGACGTGTTACTGTCAAATCAGATGGTGGAGTCGAACCAAGAGACGACACGTGGCGCTTCGATGAGGAAAAGGGTGACGCGGTGCATGATTGGGATAAATAGAAAATTAAGGCTTTTCTTAATTAAAAAAATGACAGATATTTAAGTATTCATAAATTTTCATAGAAAAATCATAAGAATGAAAGAAAAATACTCTCTTGCTCAGTGAACACAGGAGAATAATGTGGACTAAAAATAACAATTATTTGACAAATATATGATTTTTAATCAATTAAATACCCTCTGAGGTATTTTAACTCTCCATGACTAATCCCACCACGGCTAGAAGAGTACTCACCATGGCTTGAAATTTTTAGGGTTTATTCCTCATCACAGAGAGGATGTTCTCTGATTTTCCAAAGTTAAAGAGCATCTCTATACTTCTAACCCTAATTTTAAAGTTAGGGTGACCATTTTGGCTTAATTTAATTATATAAATAAAAATATCACTTAAAAAATTTTGGAAATAATTTTAGTAGGTTTACTGTAGTCAAAGAAATCTAGATAAAATATTGTGATGCTTTGAACTATTTTGTACATTTCTATACTTAGTTAAATGTCAATATCTTCCATGAATTTATGTAAATTAAACATATATCAAAAATTGACAAAATTAGTCCCACATTGTTCATAAAAATTTTATCTACCCACTGTAAAAATTTTAAAATTATTTGACTTAGTTTAAGCACTAAAGTTGATTTTCTAAGAAACCGTATATTTTGGTACAAAAGTAACTATAATAAATTAAATACACTTGGGAAAATTATAAAAAGTAGTTTTCTGGGTTCCTTGGGATCACAGACACTTAGGAAAAATAAAAATTATTTTTTGTAAAATACTTGAATTTTTAGCCATACTTTAGATTAAAAATAATTAGGAATAATTAAAAATTTCAAAAATATCAAAATATTTCAAAATCTGCCTAATTGTTCTCTGATCATTTGGGACTCATTAAAATATTTTTCCTAATTTTTCTAAGTTAAAAATAAATTTTAAAACCTTAAAAATGAATTTTTTTTATTTTCCCAATAAAATATAAATAGTAATTTAATTCAAAAGATCATGAAATTTTACCTAAGTATTTCTCTAACCTTGGGAAACCTCTAATAATTTTTCCACAAAAAAATTATTTTGGATGATCAAATAAATAAACTTTTGAAAATCCTATCTTCTAAATTTTAAATAATTATCTAAATTAAATTAAAATTTTGAAAGGTACACATATTTTCCTCTAACATTATAATTACCTCATGGATATAACACTTTAAACCCTCAAATCATTTGAGTTGTGTTTAGTGAGTTATGAGGTGAAATGCCCCAAGGGCAAAGTGGTAATTTTAGATTCTGGTGCCTTAATCAAAATTTAGGACTAACCCGGGATAAATGGGTAGTTTTGATCCTAATAAATACGTTTGGATGATTGAAATACAATGAGATTACAAGGTAGAAAGCCACTCACTACCTTTGCACAACATCAACAAAATCATAATCAATCAATCATAATCCTCCTAATCTTCATGACTTTGAAGTCAAAAAAAAAAGATCAAATGATTCTTAAGTAATGGGTTTAAGCTAGAAAGATGAAAAATTATTTTTATTAAGCCCAAAGTTGAGGATGGTTTCATCATTTGATAAGAATACACCTTACTTAAATTAAAAATTTTGGTAATCACAATTTTACCCATTATGATTATTGAAGGCTTAGTAGTGACTTAGGTTCAACATCTAAACTTGATTGATTAGATTTAGAAAATAATATGATTAGAAATCAACATCGACAAACATTATAAGCCTGACTTTATGTGTGAGCATCATATTCTTTAAATGACCTAAACTTGCCTTAGGGGCACACACTTACATAACTATCAAATGAAACATCAATTGATTAATCGAGTATCTTGTCCTTAGGATAATTAAAATTGTCAATACTAAGCAACGGGGTAGCCACACTTCAATCTCAGATAATTAATGGAACAATATGATAAGTTCAAAATGAACTCGAACTAATTCAAGAGAGCCTTAAAGTAGTTCAGGGCCATTCCCTCAACACTTTGAAATTTCCTGGATATTTTGAAAAGCAAATTTAACTAAAATGAACTTGTCATATTTTGTTTTAAAAATTATCCACTAGGATCTTCCAAGATCCAACAAAATCATAGCCTAGGGTTTGGTAGCTTAACCTTCATCTACTCATGTAATTCAAATTTTCTTACAACATTGTATACATGCCTTGCAAGTACTAACCTTTCAGGCGGTAGAACAAGAAGACTCGCCAGGTATGCTTTTACAGTTTGCAGTACCGTCTTTTCTTGTACCTTCCGCACTGTACTTTTTTTTTATAAAACTTGAATGTTAAACAACAATGTCACCCTGCATAAAAACCAGAACTGCTAGGAAAGCCACAAAACCACCAAACTAAAACCAAAACTAAAATCAACCAAGATAAAATTTACCGCCACAACATTCAATCAAAATATAAAACAACTCAAAATTTAATCACAAACATCACACAAAACTACAACTTCAACGAAATTACGATGTCTCCATCGAATGATCAGGAATTCCTCGGTGGAGGTAACCTATGGTTGCTAATGAGATTTTCCACGGTCTAAATTAAAGTATGGAACTCATTAAGTTGAGTTTAGTAAATTTATTTGAACTGAGTGAATTGCATAAAAAATAGTGGTGTCGGAATGAAGGAACCATAGGATCATAACTGGTGTCACTCTAATCAACTTTAATATGCCCCATAATATTTAAAGGACCTCAACCATAGGGACATTTGATTTGACATCATAACTTGACACATTAGAAAACTTAAACTCATCACGACAAGGAGATAGAAGCTAGAATTATAGGCAGCATGACCATCTGCAACAACGTATCTCTTTTCTTAGAACTAAACAATCAAGCCATAGAATTTTGAGGTTGTTTGATGCAACATAAATTCTCAAATCATCTTTAGGCTTTTATGTAGCTCTGTTGTAGAAGCTAGAATTATAGGCAGCATGACCATCTGCAACAACGTATCTCTTTTCTTAGAACTAAACAATCAAGCCATAGGATTTTGAGGTTGTTTGCATATGCAACATAAATTCTCAAATCATCTTTAGGCTTTTATGTAGCTCTGTTATACAATTTAATCTCTAACTCGTTTGAGGATTTCGAGGTTGTCGTTTCACAACCTAAATCCTCTATCTTCCAAGTGATTTATGTGATCATTTCACACAAATGTAAGCCCTAAATTTTGAGGTTGTTTGCATATGCAACATAAATCCTCAAATCATCTTTAGGCTTTTATGTAGCTCTGTTATACAATTTAATCTCTAACTCGTTTGAGGATTTCGAGGTTGTCGTTTCACAACCTAAATCCTCTATCTTCCAAGTGATTTATGTGATCATTTCACACAAATGTAAGCCCTAAACAAATAAAATTGGCAGGATTAAACATTTATATAATTCATCGTTAAAATTGAAACCAAACAATAGGATAGACTAGGAAGTCACCAAGGTTCTCCTCCGGATCCATGACATCCCCTAATCTCTCACTTCCTTTGGATTCTATTAACAAAATGTTCCAAATTTGAGACATTCTCCTTTCACACCTCTTTATCTGATATCATTGAAAAGTCCTATCCTTTGATCCCTCTGAAGATAGTATTTCCTGATTTTTATCGAGAGTTTTCTTGAGTGACTTCGGTCATTTAAGATGTAATTAACTATAGGGGGAAGTTTTTACAAACCCAGCTTAATATAAATCTTATTTAATTTTTCATATTAAATAGGGGAACTTGTCAGCTTACAAATAAAAAATGATTTTCACAGACCAAACAGATGTCATATGTCTCTTAGTTTATTCATCGAGCCTCACCCTCAAGCCCTGTGTTTATCTTATAGATAGATACAGGATTTGAGGTATAATGCCCTTTCATTTAAACTATGGAAGGTATGGGATCAATTTGATTTTATATTTTTCTAAACTTAGCGACGAGATTTCAATTCCAGAGACCAACAGCTTCCAACAAGAAACTCCTCCTCCAACCCAAAAATAGTGTCGACAACTCCTGGCGACTCCGCTGGGGACTAGATTCTCTCTTCATTTAAATCAAAGAATATTATTTTCATACATCGGTAATGTGTCCACATCCCTCTTGGACCAGATTACCTTTCTTCCATTGGCATGCTTTACTCATTTTTGTCTTGGGAAAGTACGGTTAGCTCTTTGGACTTCAGTACCGTCTGTTCAATCACCTTTGAACAGAGAGGCTTAGGAGTTCATTAAGGACATTTTAATCTTTATGTGGGGTTGGACCCCCAATAGGTGTGTTAGTGAACTAGTTCCACCTAGGCATTATGCATTGTTAAGTTGGTCTCGCACTGGGTCCTAAACTGAACTTTTTAACTTTTTTTTCCTTTCAAATTTGATTTTCTTTTTTGCAAATTAAGCTGAATTGTGTCATGTTGCGCGTGCTCTTTATTTTTCCTTATATTAATTAAATCTTTCTACTTTCAAACTACTTTTACTAAAATCTTAAAATATCCACAAATTAAATAAGGACTTATCCACAAATTAAATAAAAATAAGGACTTACCTCATCTATAGATCGACCTATTTTAATTTTTAGTGCTCGCAATAAGATTACGAGGTATTGGCTAAATAGCTTACCCTAGAGCTTTATTTTTTGAAGCCGTTGCAATGGTGTTCCCAAAGCTCACTTTGTCGTGCAACCTGCCGACGAGCTGTGATACCTGCAATGTTGGTCCCTCCATCAAGTTGGAGATGGATTTGAAGATCTCGAGGTCATTCTCGGGAAAGCCTCATTCATCGTGATGAAATTCGCCACTCTATAGGTTCAAGAATCGTCTGTTGAGTTTAACGTGAGCTGCCCTCAGGACTTCCCTTCTTACAAGAAGGTCAAGGCTATTGTCGCCATGGCACCTAACAAGCCTACTATTCCCATTTCTGCTAAGGGAAAAGAAGTTATGATCCTCAAAGACCTGACTGAAGAATTGGTTGTTTAGCCATCAGTATTTGAAATTGGATCAAGTTTGATGACTGCACCATTAACGGAACCCAAAGGGGAAACCACGGCCAAAAAGTTCAAAGGGCTACTAAAGCTCAAACTCTTAAGGAAGTACCTGTTGAAGAAGATCCTCTCCAGGATAAATCAAGAACATCGGAGACCTATCCACCTTTGCAAGGGAGTAGGTTCCATCACTTAATGGATATCGATGGGTACAAAAGTATCCAGAAGATGGCTGCTACTTTACCATCACTTCATGGACATGGTGGGGTGAGGAAGAAGCCTACTTGTATGACCCGAGTCAGTACAGTTTTCTAGAAACTAACTGCCAAAGAAGGATGTTTAATTTGCAAGTTACTCAAATGAGTGGGACGTGAAGTATCCCCTCGCATGAAGAAAGAAATTTTTAAGGATGTCAGATATGACATACTCTCCCAGAAATTAACTGAAGTTTTATCTACTGGCATTCCCATCTAGTTCTACCTGGGGAGCAGAGTTGATGCCACCATTATTACTGATTCTGCTATCATTAAACCCGTGGGCTGTCGACCAGTTAAATCACGTATGGTTCTAAGAATTCTACCAATCACCCACCATAAGGATGTTCTTAAAATTCTAAAGGAAAAGAAAAAGAGGTTACCCAGTACCGTATCTGGTCCGTGCCATGGGGAGCATACTTCTCTTTGACATGTCAATGTTCCTACCGAGAAACTTTGTCTTAAGACATCATCGTCAAAGAAAAAGGTATAGATACACAAGATTGTCGAACTGATATGGTCCAGTAAGCCTGCATCTCAAGCTCATGGAATAAAACCAGGGTTCGAAATATCCGATATTGTCGCAGCAATTGCCGGTGAGATAGAGGAGCAAGTTGAAGATATCCAGCTAAGTCCTCTAAATCTTAAAGTACTACAAGAATCAATAATTGAAGAAAAGGTCAAAAAGCTCAAGGTTGAGATTTCCGAGTCGGCCCGAGAACATGGAGTTTCCATCAATAATGATGATGAAGATTTTGACTATAATGATTAACTCGAGGAAGATTTCATGGATATCCATCGAGACCAGAGCCACTGCATCTGCACGTGATGCTTAACCTTTTTGTCGAAGAGAACACCGTAGATGAGCTGCATAGGGCTACCTTCCTAAGGGACGAGGAAATCAACCAAATGGAGAAAAGAATGGAATAGATGACCGCCATGGCCACAGCTCAAGGACAGTCTCAACCACCACAATTAGCTTCTCCAGAAGTCAAACAACCAGAGATTATACACATTACAGATAAAAGAAGGGATGTTGCCTCAGCAAACAGAGATGAGCAACAAAAGAAAAATTCCCCATCAAGCCCATCAAATGCCATGCCAAAAATGGAATATAAACAAATGATCGAGCAAGTTTGGGAGGCCTTAGCCTAATCTAAGGGTAGTGCATTGATTTTGAAGGGTAGACCTTACCTCAAGGAATTCAATGTTGTACCCTACCCTAAGGGTTTTGTATCGCCAAACTTTAAGATATCGCCAAACTTTAAGTATCGCCAAACTTTAAGATATTTGATGGGACTGAAAATCCCAGCCAACACATAACACATTTTTGTGCCAGTTATGGTAACACTGGAGATAATGAAGGTTTGCTCTTTCGACTATTTTTTAGCAGCCTGTCAGGGATCGCTTTTGATTGGTATGCCAAATTACCCAATGGATCAGTCAAGATGTTCGCCGAGTTAGAACAATTGTTCGTGAAAAGATTTGTTGGAGCGCAACATCATATGTCTATTGGAGATCTCATAATAGAAAAGCATTTTGAGGTGGAGAAACCTTAGCATGAAATGTGAATCTCACCTATAAGAACATCACACGATTGAGATCTTGCTCAAGAGCATTCATGGGCTAGTAGCTTTCATGCTCAAGGGACTCACCATTAAATCCTTCGAGAAGCTACTCAGCAAAGCCATTAATATTCAAGAGGAAGTCAAACATATGGATTCTCATGAGAAGTCTGAGAAGTCTAAGATGACCAGAATATTTGAAAAGAAGTCTGGAATAGTGGCAACGATCGATAAAGGAAAACAACCAATGAAGATACATGTGGAAAATTCTTGTCAGTTTTCATCTCAGCAAGCTCAACAAAAGACACAACAGTATGGCTAGTCTAGCCAGCAACCAGCAACCGCCTCAGAGAGTATCATACTGAACAGAGAACAAGAAAATGTCCATTGCAGAAAGTAGGAAAGTGGTGTATTCCTTCAAAGATGAAGTCGTGCCCAAAATGTTCAGAAGTATGATGAAGAAGCCTGAGTTCAGTACTACCAAATCTGAAGAAGCCTAAAGAGGTCGACAAAAAATAACAACCAAATTATTGCCCGTATCACAGATTTCTTGGAGACACTATAGAGAAGTGTTTTCTTTTTAAAGACTGGCTTGAGAAGAACCTTAAAGAATGGAATATAATGATCCCAAAAGAATAATTAGAAGAACCTGAGAAAGGTTCCATAAATATGATTTCAACTGAGCCATTCTCTCCAATTTAACCATATACTAGAAAAGATGGATGGAGTGCAACTTGGAACAAGCTCAAGAGGGTACTGAACCAGATCCAAAATGCAAAGCAAGCCTCCGATAAGAGTCTTCAGGCTGCCAAGCCTGAGATAAAATTTCTGTCAGAAAATTTGTCATCGCTGAAGAAGAAGAAGAAGAAGAAGAAGAAGAAGAAGAGCACCACCACGAAGACTGATAGCACGGAGGGTAGGATAGGGGATGCCTCTGCTAGGCTAGTTGTCTTGGATTCGGGGAAGATAATCCTCGAACCCCTGACCTTGTATGATTATCTTTTTGTCCCTCTAGGGTCTTATGAATATAATGATTATGATTTTGGCTACGTTTTAACTATTTCTTGTGATAATGTAATCTACTATGACCAATCTAGCTTCCATCTCAATTCCAAAAATGATCCTCAAATCGTGCTTGAGTCCGATGAACTTGTTAACAAGACCGAAGGAGACATCGACAATACTGCTTATGACAGTGTTGGGAGTGAGGAGCCAATCCTTGAGCGTCATGGCGCACCGCTCGCTATCAATTTATACCTTTCTGACAAAGAAGAAATATCAAAAAATTTGACAATGGTATCTCAAGAAGAAGAAATTATAGAAGAAAGCTTAAGGAGAGAGAAGGTATTACCCCCGAGAACAGCTCCGACAGATAAAGGAAAATAGATAGCCACTCGAGAGGAGCTACCTCCACCTTCACCAGTGGAAGAATCACATAATCAAGAGAAAATTAGAGGATCATATAAAGTGGATTACAACGTGCTAGCTCATCTTAGGAAGTTGCTGGCAAGATTAAGCATCTACGATGCTCTGGTCCTATCAAACGAGATGAGAGAGTCTCTCATTACAGCCTTGCTTGACCCAGAGATTTGTTTAGCACAGTTGGCTAGCACATCCTTGGATGAAGTTTGCTCGTAGGAAGAACAGTCTGGTGAAGACTTTTTGCTCGATATCGCCGACCATAATCGTCCACTCTACATCTCCGTTAACATCAACATATTTGTGTTGTCCAGAGTTTTAGTAGATCCTGGAGCATCACTCAACTTGATGTGTATACGGACATTGACCTATTTGGATATTGAAGCTCAAAAACTTACAGCCGATAAAATGATGCTTTCTAAAGGGGGAGAGAGTCACTAGATCAATTACATTGCTTATGAAGGTTGGAGAACTAGTAACAACCGTTAAGTTCCACATCATCGATGTCAAGACCTCTTTTAATGCTCTACTGAGTCAACCATGGATTCATGAACACAACATGGTTCCATCGTCTCTACATCAATGCATTAATTACTACAAAGAAGGACAAGAATATTACATCAAGGGAGATTTACAACTGTTTTCAGTTTATGAAGTTGGCATTCATGAAGATGCCGCCTACTATGCGCCTCCAAAGAAAACTGTCTTCTCTCGTGAAATTGTGAAAAATAAAAGTGAAAATTCAGAATTATCACAAACGCAAGGCAATTCAACTCTGCTTCAGCAATCTTACACCACTCTTTTGCGACACTTTGGTTTGCACACCCGACGTCGAGGCCTAGGACGTGGACGAGGAAGAACCAACTTAATTGTTGAACAAACCAGGCCAAACATCAACATTGGTGATGAAAACAATTCTGAAGATGAAATAATGATGACAAAACAAAAGAAACCTCTGTACGAGATATCCTTAGAAGATACGGAGAAAAGCGAATATGAGACAATGTATGATCAGTTTAACCACTATGTGAACACCATGACTCTTACTTTGATTCTCCCTCAAAAAGTCAAGAGTTTAGAGGTCAAGGAGGTCCATAGCACTGGTTCAAATCCAATCAAATTTTATCATGCTTCTACTTCTACTAATCTTGAAAATCATGTAAATTTGGATGAGGATCCTAATGAAATAAAGGAATTGCCTTTTGGTTACTTTTTTGCCTTATGTACAAAAGTTAATTCAACAAGGGAATTTGCCAAAACAAATGCCAACAGATAAGTTACAACTTTTTGAAAAATTATGGAATATTAAAGTTGAACTCCTAACTCGAAAGAGGGCTTGGATTTGGTACAGTTGGACCAGTTGATGATTCAAAATTTTGCATGATTGTCACTAGTAAATCGG
>NW_018224123.1:54291-59905 GCF_001263595.1 Phalaenopsis equestris
AATTTTGCAGGATTGTCACTAGTAAATCGGAAGAGGATTGCCTCGATATGGAGGATGACTCTACCAATAAGCTAATAGAAGATGCTTCGCCAGAGTTTGAGGAGGAAATTAAATTGATTGTCAATTAATTGAAGGAAATTAACCTCGGGACTGACAACCTCGGGATGGGAGAGTAGCCCCAACCTACATTTATAAGTTCTCTACTCAACGATGAAGAATCTTTAGAATTGATCAAAATGTTAACAGAATTTAAAGGCTGCTTCGCATGGAGTTACGATTCAATTTCAGGACTATCAGTAGAAGTTGTGGTTCATAAGCTTGAGGTGGACAAAGATATGACCACAGTCAAACAAGCTCAAAGAAGAATGCGCCTCAAAATAGAGTAGCAAGTCATAGCCAAAGTAAAGAAATTAATAGATGCTAATTTTATAAAAGAAGAGCAATACCTCACATGGTTAGCTAACATTGTACCAATTAGGAAGAAAAAAGAACAAATACGTGTTTTTTTCGACTTCAGAGATTTAAACAAAGCATGTCCAAAGGATGAATTTCCACTTCCGCTATCAAATATGATGGTGGATATCACTTCAACACATGAAATTTTCTCCTTCATGGACGGATCGTCGGGGAAAAACCAAATCAAGATGGCTCCTGAGGATGCAACACATACAGCCTTTAGAACACCTATCGAGATTTTTTGCTACACAGTGATGCCATTTGGGTTGAAGAACGCCAGAGCAACGTACCAACGAGCCATGACAAAGATTTTTTTACTACCTCATTAACAACCAAGTGGAATGCTGCATGGATGATTTGGTCATCAAAAGTAAATGAAAAATATATCATTTGTATGATTTGAGGATCGTGTTCGAATGGTTACAAAGATATGACCTTAAGATGAATCCATTAAAGTGTGCCTTTGGCGTTACCTCCGTGAAATTTCTAGGATTTTTTGTCCGTCATCTAGGAATCGAAATCGGCTCGGATAAGATTAAATCTATCTTGGAGATGCCTCCACCCAAAACCTTGAACAACTACGTTCCTTCTAAGGAAAGTTTTCATATATGAGACGCTTTATTTATAATCTCTCAGGTAGATGTCAAACCTTCTTGGCATTATTTAAAAAGGATGCCAAATTTGTTTGGGAAGAGAAATGTTAGTGGGATTTCAAGGATGTTGAGCAATATTTAATGACACCTCCTGGCTTGGCAGCCCCTATCCTAGGGAGAGCTTTGATACTTTATACCGCAGCCTTAGATGACTCTCTTGGAGCCCTCTTAGCACAAGTCAATGATGAGGGTAAAGAAAACACACTCTACTACTTGAGTCGTCGTCTAATACCAACGGTAGTAAGGTATCCAGCTATTGAGAAACAACATTGTTTAGCTTTGATTTTTGCCGCTCAGATGCTTAGACATTACATACTTTCTCATTGGATTACCCTAATTTTGAAAGTTAATCTGTTGCAATATCTGATGACCCGACCCACACTATTTGGATGCCTAGCCAGATGGTCGATGACTTTGTTGCAATTTGATATAACTTTTGTTCCCCCCTATCTATCAAGGGACAGATTTTAACAGATTTTCTCACCGTACACCCACTTCCAGCTGGGTCCCCTCTTAATGACAAACTACCAGATGAACAGATAATACAGATGGAATTCTCCAGTGCACAACATTGGGAGATATACTTCGACGGAGCTTTGTCAGCCAGAAAAGATAAAGGATCAGGCACAGTTATATTAGGCAAAGTAGAAATTAGGTTGGTTTTCATCATGCCAGATAGGGGTATGCTGAGATTCTCCTACCACCTGACAGAGCCATGTACCAACAATGAAGCAGAATATGAAGCCTTAATTACCAGTTTGGAATTGAAAATCTCAATGGGTATAACAGATATTATCGTCTATGGTGACTCATAACTCATCATTCAACATGTTGCCGGATAATACAGGTTTTTGAAGCCAAAGTTAGCAGAATACCACTGTACACCATGAAGCTGCTCGAGCAGATTCCTAATGTAACTTTCTATCAAATTTCTCTGGGAGATAATGCCTATGCTGATGCTCTAGAAAAACTTCCTAAAGAATTTGCATGTCCCCCGGAGGTGCCTATGCTGATGCTCTAAAAAAACTTCCTAAAGAATTTGCATGTCCCCCGGAGGATTCCATTGACATCACGGTACAAGGAAGATAGGTTATGTCTCAAATCGACCTTGAAAATATACACAAGCTTGGAAAAGAAGAAGAAACGACGATTGTGGTTGCTGATAACGATAAATATTGACATAAGACATTAATAGAATATTTTCATACTAGAAAGCTACCGGAGAACAAGTCAGCAGCACACCACATCACAAGAAGGGTTATGTCATACGCCTTAGTAGATGATGTCCTCTACAGAAGATCATTCGATCAAATGTGGCTACAATTTCTAAGCAGAGCCGAAGCATAGAATATTGTGAAGGAAGTACTTATAGGATTGTGTGGAGCTCACCAGTCAGGACCAAAGATGAAAATTAAGATCAAAAGACTCGGATATTATTGGCCAGTAATGATGTATGACTGCATGGATATAGCCAAGAGATGTCACCAGTGCCAAGTGCATAGGGTGGTCTTCCACCAACCTCTAAATGTGTTACACCCAACATTTGCCTCATGGTCATTCGAGTGTTAGGGCACAGACATAATAAGTTTGATAGACACTCCGTCTTCCAAAGGACACAGATTCATACTTGCCGCTACAGATTACTTTTCCAATTGGGCAGAGGCAGTTCCGTTACGATAGGTTGCAGCACAACATGTCCTTCAATTCTTCAAAATCCAAGTCGTCTACTGTTTCTAAGTTTCGGGCAAAATAATCTCTGACAATGGGACAACCTTCAAGAGCACAAAAATCAACAACTTTATTAAACGGTACGGGATAGATTGGAGATACTCTATGATATACTATCCCAGGACAAATGGTCTTGTCGAAGGCTTCAACAAGACACAGATACAAATTTTTAAGAAGACACTGGTGAAAACAAAAGAGATTGGCATAACAATTTGCTGGAAGCTCTGTGGGCCTACCGGACAATGTTTAGGACTCCCACTCAATGTACACCATACATGCTCGTGTACGGGTCCAAAGCCATACTATCACTAGAGGTCCAGACGTCGTCTCTCAGAGTCACTATCATCAATCAAATTACAATAGAAGAAAGTGTAAAACTTAGACTTAAAAAATTGGAAAGTCTCGAAGGAAAGTGGCTAGAAGCACAACAATACTTAGAGCTTTACCAGGCGAAGATGATATAAGCTCATGATAAATTGGTCCACCCAAGGACATTCTAAGTTGGTGATCTTGTGCTTGTGTTCAAAAGGCATATTATTGCACGCAACAAGATAGGTGAAAAATTTGAGCCAACTTGGGAATAATCATTTGTTGTAGAAAAGGTCTACGAAGGAGGAGCCTACCAACTAGTGGATCTCCGAGGTGAAATACCCATGTTGCCAATTAACATATGATATCTGAAGACATACTATTCAACCTGACATTGATTGAATTAAAATTTTTGAAATTTTGATTATTTTGGGGTTATTTATTTGGTCATACCTCTGTGACCGGGTCCAAATACTTTGTAATAAGTTAACCTCAATAAAATGAAAACTTTTGGAATTACACGCTTCAATTTTCTCTTCTTTCTACCTTTTAAGTTTGATATTTTACTAAATTAAACAATATATATACATAAATAAATGATTTTTTCACCATTATAAACTAGAATTTTTCCTAATGAACACTTTTTTTGTTCTTTTTCCAGCACACTAATGTTTTTTCCCATTATCTGTAGAGAAAATGTCAAGACAGAGGCTGATCTTTGCTTTCAAAAATGGCTGGAATCTCACACTTAACAAAGAAAGTGCACGGTAGGGTGGCACCATAGACTTTGACTGGACTTGAGTCAACTCAATATGGACTATGAGGGTCCCCTGATGGACGTGGTCAGCCATCGAGAAAGAGAAGGGCTACCATCGCTACTAAAGATCAGCACCCAAAAAATATCCTCACAGATGGGGAAAAATGTGATAGTACAGCAAGATCTGATGGAGGGGACTAGTCGCCTGCCATCTATGATAACTTTGCCGATCAGAGGCCTAATCACTGCTGATGAGGAGAGACTGCCTGACGGACCACTATAAAGAACTCAACGCAAAAATGCCAATCTTTGAAAGCATAGGGCTTTCCTGCGTGAAGAAAGGAGATGCCAGAAGGAGGCAGAAAAGTTTCTTACCCCTATTCCTGGGGGAAAATCTATGATCCATGCATGAGAGAGACCTCTTCCAGCTTTCCTGCTATAGAAGATGAGTCTGAGTTCACTACAGAGTCGGAGATACCAAGAGTTTCAAATGATCTTTGTGCGGGTTGCCCAACATGCGATGCCAAAATTCCTATACGGACACTAGCTACAGGGGCATTTTTGGAATGCCCGGACTGCAACGTCCTCCACCAGTAGAGTTACAGTACTCTGGAGGAGTACGCATCCACCAAGGATGGATTTCAGAGCACCAATCACTTAATGGAGGAATCATATATTTCGTTGGATATAGAGACATCACTAACAAGGATTTCTGCTAATAATGAAATGACGGAGTATGCTCAACAACTACCAATCATCTCCAGGGCAGAATACTACAAGATGAGTAACGTAAACAAAAGGGAATTTGAATTCCATGAAGAAGTGAAAGGAGGATTCATCAACATACTAGAAGTCTTGGATCTATAAACTAGAGCCTTCTCCAAAAGTGATGAGAAAAGTATTCTCGACTGCATCTTTGATCTAAGAGACAGAGGTCGAGCAGGCCTTCTAATGGAAAGAACCAATTTTGAGCCAAAAAAAATGGATGTGTGGAAAGGGGAGGATCACTATACAATGTGGTTGTTGTTACAACGTCACCAAGGACAGACAAGGGAATCCCTTGAGTGACTCTGAGAGACGATCAGGTGGATTCACTATCTCCCATGATAAAAAGGATGATCAAGAAAATGGTTTGATGGAGCATACTTCCAGCTGACTATATTCTCAACAACTGTATCATCAATGTATACGATGAAGGCGACTGCATTCCCCCACATATAGATCATCATGATCTTGTGAGACCTTTCTGCATGGTCTCTTTCATGAGCAAAAGTAAAATCCAGTTTGGAAAAAAATTGATATCATTGGCCCTAGCGAGTTCAGAAGATCCGTGGAGATTCCTCTACTAGTGGGCTCAGTGTTGGTTCTTAAAGGAAATAGAGCAGACATTGCCAAACACTGCATTCCAGGGGTATGACACTGTAAGGTGTTCGCGACTTTCCGAAGAATGGATGATAGCAAAATGCCATACGGATTCCGACTAGACCCCGAGTTGAAAGCTGTCGGCACTATTTTTGGTGTGTGGTTTGCCCGTAAGAAGCTGTTGGTCATCGGAATTGAAATCCCGTTGCCCGATTCGGAAGGACGTTTTTTTTTTTTTAATTTTTGTTTTGAAAAAGATGAAGTCAAACTGACCCCATAATTTTCATAGTTTAGATGAAAGAGCGCTTTACCTCAAATCCTGTATCTATCTCAAAGGATGAACACAAGA
>NW_018224123.1:61748-63553 GCF_001263595.1 Phalaenopsis equestris
TTAATTAATATCATAAATTACCCATTTCCCATTTTGATTAAGCCTAAATGGTCATTAAGGCCAAAATATCCAAAATTACAATTTTGCCCCTAAGGGTCCAAACTTTCATAATTTGTCAAACTTAAGTCAAATGACTTTGAAATTTTTATGTAACCTTACTGATAAGTCAATTAAGACATGAGAGGAGAAAATATGGATTTTCAAAATTTAATTTGATTTATATAATTATTTTCATGCAAAAATGTACATTTTCAAGGAAAATTCCAAAAGATGATCAAGACAACTCCTAATCCTTTTAAATTTTTATGTAAGCTATCCCTAGACCAGAAAGGCATTTACCCAAAATTTCATGGTTTTTTGAGTTTTCTGTGATTTATTAAAATTAATTGAAGTTTTGGGGACTTTAATAAAAATAAAATATTTTAAGTGTTGAAAAATAGATTTTTTATTTTGGAAAATCTCCTTGAGGTTAGAGAATCCAGAAAAAATTATTTTGTATTTTTTTTATTTTTATTTGATTTTTTAGAATTATTTTGGTGAAAATTCTATTTTTAAGCCTTAAAAATCATTTTAAGGTTTAAAATCATTTTAAGGTTTAAAAATAGATATCTTTATTTTTAGACCTTGGAAAAATATTCCAATGATTCCTAAGTGTTTAGGAAATAATTTGGAACATTTCTATGAGTTTAATATTTTATGATTTTTTTATTATTTTTTAAAAATAATTAAAAATAACCAAAAAATTAAGTTTGTATTTTAAATATATTTTTATTTTTATTAAATCCCCCTGATATCAGAGAACTCAAAAAACTAAGTTTCAAAATTTTTGGTGGTCACTGAGTAAGAGATTTAAGTTTTAAATTTAATACTAAGAGATTTAAGTATTAAATCCCCCTAACTAAGTTTCATATATTTTGATTTTTAAAAATCATTTAAGTTTTAAATTTGATGGTCACTTTTAAAAATTAATTAAAAATATTTAATTAAAAATAAATTTGATGGTCACTTTTAAAAATTAATTAAAAATATTAAAGACTTGACAAATGACTTGAAATTTTTATGGTGAGTTCTCTGACTCATGAGCCACAGTAGAGAATAAACGTCAAGAGATTTTGATCTCTATATACTCCAAATTAAATGTTTTAATCAAATTAAGGTTTGCTCAAAACAGTGATGTTTTGATTCTTAAAAATCATAAAATTATTTCTTAAGACTACTCCAGCCATGAGAAACTAACATGAATTTTTATAAAATTTTCTAAGCAACATATAAATTTCCATAATTATTTGAATGGAAAATAAATGAAAAATTAGAAAATTAAGATCTCTGTCTAGAGATCTCCTCTATTTTTGAAAAAATACCCAAATTGTTTCTTTAAATATAGGCTACAACATATAAAAAATTGGGGTCAAGGTGATGAGTCAATAGGAATGAAGAGTTCAAAACCTCTAAAACTAATTGATTTTTATAAAATTAAATATGCATTAAATAAGCATGAAATTTATTCCATATGATTCTCTTCTGTTCACTGAGTAAGAGGGTATTTTTATTTTTTTTTTATGAGTTTTTTATGAAAAGTTATGAATTTTTTAAGTTTAGGGGTATTTTCTAAATTTTTTAAGTTTAGGGGTATTTTCTGCTTAAACCCACACGCTGACTGGATCATGGGCGGTTCTCAAATGCCACGTGTAGTGCTCTGGTTTGCCACCGCCATCTGTGTCAGTGATCTCTATCCGACGCGATCAGGACCGTCCGATCGATACACGCTCGATCGGACGGGTCACAGCCCTCGTCTTCGTCTGGGT
>NW_018224123.1:64901-67943 GCF_001263595.1 Phalaenopsis equestris
TCAAAGTGTTTGGAATGAGTTTTGATCAATTTTAGGTATTTTGGCAAAATTTGGGAATTTTGGCCAAATTTGGGTCCCAAGGGCAGTTAGGTAATTTGGAGGTGCCTAGGGGCAAAAGACCCAAGATTAGTATTTCAAATAGAATTGGATAAATATCCATTCTAAATGAACTGTGGATCAATAAAATCCTCATTTTGGGTTCTTATGAATTGGTTTTAGCTAGAATAATGTGAGGATATTGTGTACCCTAACTTCAAACCAACACCCAGGGTCGATCCTAAGGCCAAGTAATCCTATAGGAACTCCTCTTGAGTTCTCTCATAATGATCTTACCTACTAAGTGCTAGAGGTTATGACCAATATGTGGAACTTCAAGTTGAGTAAAGAGAAGAGTTTTGAGTTTCTAATGGTGAGGGTACCTTTTCTACTTTTCTAAGATTAGTCAGTGTGAAAGTCCTATGGCTAGACCTAGGCTACTAAAGAAATTTCTAGACCTCAACCAAAAGTGAGGTCAACAGAAGAGCTACTGCTTTAAGAGCTATGAGAGAGCTGCACCTCTAAGCACATATAAAGGGAACACTTTTCCTGGAGCATGGTTTAGTAGGTCAGCTCGATCAGGAGCTCACTCCACCGAAGATTGACACTCAAGAGACACCTTTTTATATTGCATGTTGACACAACAAATATGACGATATATGTACAAGATATGCTCAACTTGCGATATGTACCCAACATGAGATGTTTTCAGATGTACTTTTGATGTGTTCATCATGTTGTACCTTTTGACGCTTCAGCTGATGGCTAATCTATAACATCTGTTGAAGCAGATTAGTGAAATCTCTTTCAGAAATTTTGTCTGTTTGCTCAATTGCCCTTTTGTGCGATAGATAAAAGCCATGGAACCATACGTTGGTTCGAAACTACAATGAACAAAGAACAAAATAATAAAAACTTGATAATAATAAAATTAGAACAAAATACTTTTTTGAAAAATAAACCAACAAACAAAAATTGAATTTTAAAGACATATTTTGATAATTAAATGTGATAAAGACAACAAGAAAAAGAAAATAAATTTATTAAGTTGATTCTCTCAATTTTGAGGTCTCTTACTCTTTGCTTGTGCATCACAACTATCATTGTCTGCACTAGTTCTCTCCACATCCTCGCAGAATTTCATATTCTGAACAAAAAATCACAAAAATTTTGCACATCTGCCTCACCGATGTCAACCTGGCACGCATTTATAAGTTCAACATCACAAGCTTTCTGCAATACATTCCTGTTCTCAAAACCAATATCGAGACACTAACTTCCTTTCCGCTATCTCAAGGTTTGGATTTGAGCCACAGAGCTTTCCTTTCTGATGTGACACATACCTTCTGAGATTGGTATAAGACCCCTTTGAATGGGACCACACCATCAAATTCTCTACACACATCTTCAATATAGGAGTAAGACTCCTTTGAATGGAATATCACATCCTATTCTCAACCTTTCAAGATTGGTATAAGACCCCCTTCAATGGGACCATGACATCTAATTCTCTACATACATCTTTGAGATAGGAATAACACTCCCCTGAATGGAACATTGCATCATATTCTCAACCTTTTGAGATTGGTATAAGACCCCCTTGAATGGAACCGCGACATCCAATTCTCTACAAACATCTTTGAGATAAGAGTAAGGCTCCCCTGAATAGATCATAGCATCCTATTCTCAACCTTTTGAGATTCATGTAAGACCCCCTTGAATGGGACCATCCAATTCTCAACACACATCTTCGAGATATGAGTAAGGCTCCCCTGAATGGAACATCACATCATATTCTCAACCTTTCGAGATTGGTATCGAGATTGGTATGAGACCCCCTGAGACCCCCTTGAATGGGACCATGTCATCTAATTCTCTACACACATCTTTAACATAGGAGTAAGGCTATCCTGAATGAAACATCTCATCCTATTCTCAACCTTTCGAGATTGGTATAAGACCTGCTTGAATGTGACCAGGACATCCAATTCTCTACACACATCTTTGAGGTAGGAGTAAGACTCCTTTGAATGGGACCACGACATCCAATTCTCTACACACATCTTCAAGATAGGAATAAGGCTCCTCTGAATGGAACATCGCATCCAATTCTCAACCTTCTGAGATTTGTATAAGACTCCCTTGAATGGGACCATGACATCCAATTCTCTACAAATATCATCGAGATAGGAGTAAGACTCCCTTGAATGGAACAGCACATCCTATTCTCAACCTTTCGAGATTGGTATAAGACCCCCTTGAATGGGACCACAACATCCAATTCTCTACAGACATCTTTGACATCTTTGAGATAGGAGATAGGAGTAAGACTCCCTTGAATGGAACATCGCATCCTATCCTCAACCTGTTGAGATTTATGTCAGACCCCCTTGAATTGGACCATGACATCCAATTCTCTACACACATCATCGAGATAGGAGTAAGACTCCCCTTAATGAAACATCACATCCTATTCTCAACCTTTCGAGATTGGTATAAGACCCCCTTGAATGGGACCACGGCATCCAATTCTCTACACACATTTTTGAGATAGGAGTAAGGCTCCTCTGAATGGAACATTGCATCCTATTATCAACCTTTTAAGATTGGTGTAAGAGCCTCTTGAATGGGACAACAACATCAAATTCTCTACACACATCTTCAAGATAGGAGTAAGAATCCCCTGAATGGAACAACAAATCCTATTCTCAACCTTTTGAGATTGGTGAAAGAGCCCCTTTAATGGAACATGGCATCCTATTCTCAATCTTTGAAATCAGTACCTAAATTCCAACTTACCTTTCCGGGATTGATACATAAATTTCAATTCCCATCTCAGGGTCAGCACCTAAATACTAATTTTCATCACCAGTAAACACTTTAAATCTGATAACTTGAAGCTCACTCTCCAATCCCTAGTGAGAGTTATGACTCCTTAATTTCAATCAGATATGCACTTGCTAACTCCACAGCGAGAACAACTAGCACTGAAATTCTACACTCTTT
>NW_018224123.1:67953-77603 GCF_001263595.1 Phalaenopsis equestris
CTTTCTATGTCTGTTAATTTAATAGTTTGTATTGGTATTGTTGATCTTGCCAGTCAAAGCCAATACACACGGTGTGCTTGCCAGCACACCACAAATATTGGGGGTCCATTTATTGACCTCACTTTGGTTGAGGTTTAGTTTTTCCTCTTTATTAGCCTAGGGTCTAGCCATAGGACTTTCGTATTGACTATTCCTAGAATACTAGAAAGGAACCCTCACCATTAGAAACTCTAAACTGCTCTTTGCACAACTTGAAGTTCCACATATTGGTCCTAACCTCTATCACTTAGTAGGTGGGGTCAGAATGGAGGATCTCAAGGAGGGTCCCCATAGGACTGCTTGACCTTAGGGTTGACTCTGGTGTTGGTCTGGAGCTAGTTCACTCGCCTGCACTCACTATCACCTATATCACTCACAACGCTAAAACCCAAAATTGATTACTTTGATCCCTCGATCTTTTGGGAGACTCGTGTAGTTGGTCCCCTAAACCCATTAGCCCTAGGCTAGGGTTTAGCTAAGACCAGTACATAGAAGACCCAAATGGGGATTTCATTGGTCCATAGCTCACCCCAATTCTATCAAAATTTCTAACTTGGCCTTTTGACCCCCAAATCTACCCAAATTACCTAAATGGACTTGAAACCCTAAATTTGACCAAAATTCCAAATTCACCCAAAATACACAAACTTGTTCAAGAATCATTTCAAACCATTTCAAAATACTCAAATTACACAAAAACACCCAAAAATTCCAAATTTACCAAAATACCCCCAAAATTGTCAAAATACAAAAATACCCTTGGCACCACCCCAAGCTTTCCCAAAACCTTAAAGATCACTCCACATATCTCCAAAACCAATTTGGACCTTTCAAATGACCCAAATTTGGCCAATTTTACCATTTTGACCAAAATCCGCCAAATTGCCTTTAAAGGCCTAATTTCCCCAAATTTACCTTCATTGTCCATCAATTTGGCTCATTTTTTTTTTCAAATTCAATTATAAACTCAAATTCACCTTCTATATGACCAATCCAAACAAAATCCAAGCCTAATCGGCCCATGCTTTGAGCTCAATTTTGATATAATTCAAAACCCCCAATTTTGGCCCTACAAATTAATCCCACCAAATTGAACCCCATAGCCTACTCAATTGCCTCAATTTGGACCCTAAATTCTTAATAACATTCCTAAACATCAAATTTCACCTTCAATTTGCTTTGTTAAAGCCTCAATTTCACTCAATTTTGACTCAAATCCAAAAATCCTCAAATATGTCCCAAACTGGCCATACCTCCAAATTCCACCAAATTTATTGCCTTAACCCCCAAAATTGGCACACAATTGATGTTAAAAAATCTTCATGAAATTTCCATAGGCAATTCTCAACCATCAATTTGGACTTAGCCCAACCTTAGCCCAATCTAGACCCAAGTCTAGCCCAACTTGCCCAAATTGACCAAAATCCCAAAATCCTTCAAAAATCCCCAAAATCCAAAAATCTTTCAAATTGAGCTTCCAATTGAACTCAAAATCACTTCAATCCTTCACAAAAAATCTTTATAACAATCATCTACATAATTTTGATCAATAATTTAGGCTAATTAACATCTCTAGCCTAACCTAAACCCAACACATAGCCATTTTGACCCACATGAACCCATGCACCAAAATTGGCCTAACCACAGGCACTAAGCTCCTCTAAGGCCACAAAATTGATGACTCCGCAGCTACTAAGCTCCCCTTCAGACTAGGCTAAACCATACTTAGCCCACCCTAGATGAGCCATGGACCAAAGGCACCCAAAATCAAGGGATCGGTTTCCTAATTTTCTTAAGTCAAAGATATCTTTGCCAAAACCTATCAGCAGCCCAAATTAATTGTTGTGACAGAATCCTCTGAGGTTCCTGATCCACCTAAGCACCTCCCCTACCATGGCCAGCCACCCTAGTCGTAGGAGGATCTAAAATCAAGAGCTCTTATGCCTAAAGTTAAACCCTAATTTCACCCATCCAATGTGTGTAGCTCTGATTGGTGTTTAGCATCTTGAAGCCCTCTACCTCAGCTCCACATTACACCCAATTGGAAGCCAGGACAACCACCCTATGCTGTTTTACTTAAACCCCTCCTCCATGGCTTGAAAGGGGATTAAAAAATTTTTCTATAGAGAACTCTATTAAAACTATTTCCAAAGCTCCTCCAAGACTCCCTAACCCTATTGAAACTATCCTTTGGTCATCTTCCCCATCACTTAAGCTCATTTTTTTAGCTCAAAATTAGGGCAAAGTTCGGCCTTCCAAAAAACTCCTCCAAACCCCAAATTAATTTGCTCCTGAGCTTCACCAGAGCAACAGAGGGAGATCCCCATCAAAATCTCCATCTGTTGAGCCCTCTAACATATCCCTAAACCAAGGCCGCTCCACCCTTTGATCGAACTCATACTTGGAGCCTTCACCAGCAGAAATAAACACATCAATGAGGTTTGTCAGGCTCCACTAAAGCTTCCACAAGCACCCAATTTAGGCCTCACCTCTTGGGCAAAGGTCTAGCTCACTAACCCTAATTTTTGGCTTAGTTTGGTCTTTTGTGAAGAAAACTTGCAATTCAGAGCAATGCAACCATATAGATGTACTCGTCTTGAGTAGATGGAGGTCTAGGAACAAACCTAAACTAATTTGGTTGAGTTTAGGCTGAGATCTTAGGCTTTAATCTTGGACGGTTCACGGGTTTTGGCTATCAAGGACGATGATGGAGAGCCATCTGATCGAGCATGTTTTGCATGGACAGACGTGTGGCTACTGGCTCAGATGGCTGCGCAGAACCAAGAGACAATGTGTGGCACTTCGAGGAGGACGAGGATGATGTGGTGCGTGATTAGGATAAATAGAAAATTAAGGCTTTTTCTTAATTAAAAAAATTACAGATCATTAAAAATTCATAAATTTTTATAGAAAAATCATAAAAGTGAAAGAAAAATACCCTCTTGCTCAGTGAACAGAGCAAAATAATGTGGACTAAAAATAACAATTATTTGACAAACATATGATTTTTAATTAATTAAATACCCTCTGAGGTATTTTAACTCTCCATGTTTAAGGAGTCCTCACCATGGCTTGAAATTTTTAGGGTTCATTCCTCATCATAGATGGGATGTTCTCTGATTTTTTTAAAGTAAGAGATCATGTCTATACTTCTAACCCTAATTTTCAAGCAAAGGTGACCATTTCAGCTTATTTTAAATAAATAAATCAAAATATCACTTGAAAAATTATGAGAATAATTTTAATAGGTTTCCTATGGTCAGAGAAATCTTAGAAAAATATTGTGATACTTAGAAATATTTTGTACATTTCTATACTTAATTAAATGTAAATATCTTCCACAAAATTATGTAAATTAAACATATATTAAAAATTGACAAAATTAGACCCACATTGTTCATAAAAATTATATCTACCCACTGTAAAAATTTCAAAATTATTTGGCTTAGTTTAAGCACTAAAGTTGATTTTCTAAGAAGCCTTATATTTTTGTACAAAAATAATTATAACAAATTAAATACACTTGGGAAAATTATGAAAAGTGAATTTTTGAGTTCCTTCGGATCATAGGCACTTAGGAAAAATAAAAATTATTTTTGGTAAAATACTTGATTTTTGAGTCATACTTTGGATTTAAAATAATTAAGAATAATTAAAAATTTCAAAAATATCAAAATATTTCAAAATCTACCTAATTGTTCTCTGATCATTTGGGACTCATTAAAATATATTTTCTAATTATTCTAAGTTAAAAATAATTTTTAAAAGCTTAAAAATGAATTTTCCATATTTTCCTATTAAAATAAAAATAATAATTTAATTCAAAAGATCATGAAATTTTTCCTATGTGTTTCTCTGACCTTAAGAAACCTCTAATAATTTTTCCATAAAAAAAACTTTATTTTGGATGATCAAATAAATTAACTTCTGAAAATCATGTCTTCTAAATTTTAAATAATTATCTAAATTAAATTAAAATTTTAAGAGGTCCACATGTTTCCCTCTAACATTATAATTACCTCATGGATATGACACTTTAAACCCTCATAGTCATTTTAGTTGTGTTTAGTGAGTTATGAGGTGAAATGCCCCAAGGGCAAAGTGGTAATTTTAGATTCTGGTGCCTTAGTCAAAGTTTAGGACTAACCCGAGATAAATGAGTAATTTTGATCCTGATAAATATGTTTGGATGATTGAAATACAATGGGATTAAAAGGTAGAAGTCCACTCACTAGCTTTGTACAACATCCACAAAATCATAAACCTCCTAATCTTCATGACTTGGAGGTAAAAAAAAATATCAAATGATTCTTAAGTAATGGGCTTAAGCTAGAAAGATGACAATTTACTTTTCTTTAGTCCAAAGTTGAGGATGGTTTGATCATTTGATAAGGATACACATTACTTAGATTAAAAATTTTGATAATCACCATTTCACTCATTATGATTATTGAAGGCTTGGTAGTGACCTAGGTTCAATATCTAAACTTAATTGATTGGAGTTAGAAAATAATATGATTGGAAATCAACATTGTTAAATACTACAAGGCTGACTTTAAGTGTGGGCACCATATTCTTTAAATGACCTAAACTTGCCTTAGGAGCACACACTTACATAACTATCAAATGAAACATCAATTGATTAATCGAGTATCCTATCGTGAGGATATTTAAAATTGTCAAGTTCTACTGAGCAACGGGGTAGCAACACTTCAACCTTGGATAATTAATGGAACAATATGATAAGTTCAAAATGAACTCAAACTAATTCAAGGGAGCGTCAACGTAGTTCAGAGTCATTCCCTCAACACTTTAAAATCTTCTGGATATTTTGAAGAGCAAATTGAACTTGTTATATTTTGTTCTAAAATTATCCACTACGATCTTCCAAGATCCAACGAAATCATAAACTAGGGTTTGGTAGCTAAACCTTCATCTACTCATGTAATTCAAATTTTCTTGAAACATTGTATACATGCCTTGCAAGTACTAACCATTCAAGTGGTGGAACGAGAAGACTCACTAGGTATGCTTTTACAGTTTGGTATTCTTTTACAGTTTGTAGTACCATCTTTTCTTGTACTTTTCGCACTGTACTTTTATTTTTATAAAACTTGCATGCTAAACAACGATGACACCCAGCATGAAAATTAGAACTGCTAGGATAGCCACCAAACCAAAACTAAAACAAAAATCAACCAAGATAAAATTCATTGCCACAACATTCAAAATATAAAATAACTCAAAATTTAATCACAAACATCACACAAAACTACATAATTACAACTAAACTAAGAAAACTAAGACGTCTCTATCAGATGATCAGGAATTCCTCGGTGGAGGTAATATGTGGTTGCTAATGAGATTTCCCATGGTCTAAATGAAAGTATGGAACTCATTAAGTTGAGTTTAGTAAATTCATTTGTACTAAGTGAATCCGATAGAAAATAGTGAAAATAGTGAAAATAGTGGTACTGAAACGAGGGAACCATAGGAACCTAACCGGTATCATTCTAATCAATTTTAATATGCCCCATAATATTTAAAGGACCATAACTATAGGGACATTTGATTTGATATCATAACTTTATCATAACTTGACACATCATAACTTGACACATTAGAAAACTTAAACTTGTTACGATAAAGAGCTTAGAGCTAGCATTGTGAGCAGCATGGCCATCTACAACCGCAAGAGGATCTACAACAGCATATCTCTTTCCTTAGAATTAAACAATCAAGCCATACGATTTTGAGGTTGTTTGTTTATGCAACATAAATTCTCAACGCATCTTTAGGACTTTGTGTAAGTTTACTATACAATATAAACCATAACTCATCTTAGGTTTCTGAGGTTGTTGTTCTTCACAACCTAAATCCTCATATCTTTTAGGCGATTTGTGTGATCGTTTCACACAAATGTAAACCCTAAACAAATAAAATTGGCAAGATGAAATATTTAAATAATTCCTCCTCAAAATTGCCTCCTCAAAATTGATCCTCAAAATTGAAACCAAATAATAAGATAGACCGGGAAGTCACCGAGGTTCTCCTCTGGATCCATGACATCCTCTAGTCTCTGTCTTCCTTTGGATTCTACAACAAAATGTTCCAAATTTGAGCCGTTGAAAAGTCTTATCCTTTGACCCCTTTGAAGATAATATTTCTTGATTTTTATCGAAAGTTTTCTTCAGTGACTTCGGTCATTTAAGATGTAATTAACTATAGGGGCTTACCCTTATAGGAAGCTTTTCTGAACCCAGCTTAATATAAACCCTATTTTTAAGAACCCAGCTTAATATAAACCCTATTTAATTTTTCATATTAAATTGGGGAACTTGTTGGAAAATAAAATATTTTTGCAGACCAAACGAATGTCATACGATCTTTAGTTTATTTGATCAAGTCTCACCCTTAAGTCTTGTGTTTGTCTTTTGAGATAGATATAGGATTTGAGGTATAGTGCCATTTCATTTAAACTATGGAAGATATGAGATCAGTTTGATTTCATATTTTTCTAAACTTATATATAAAATTATATATATATATACGTAAATTAAAATGTCTTTTCGAAGCGAGCGATGGGATTTCAATTTCGGTGACCGACAGCTTCTAACAGGAAACTCCTCCTCCAACCCAAAAATAGTGTCGACAGCTTGCCATTTGATTTTATCTTGTTTAGTTTTCTCAAACTTCACAGTAGAAATTTTTAGAGCAGAAGAAGCATCCAACATAGACAGAACCTTGGACTTAGACCAGTGATCTCCTTCCCTCCAGTCAGCTACCTTGAGATTAAGGTTAAGATCAATATAAATGGGTTGCAATATTTCCTTTAGACACCAATGATCCAGTAAAAAATTGAATTTACCTTGTCCAAGATCGCATAAGAAAAGCTCTTCAGCTATACTTTTAAATTTCAGCATAATGGTCCAAGTCTTTGAGTCACCAGTCTTTCTATAAACCAGATTGGGGTGGTTAGCTCTACAATATTTCCTCGGCAGTATTTGGCCCATAGATAATCTTGCTGTCTGAATTTGATCTAGATCTTACATAGATTCACTTTTTGCAACTGTTTTAGCCCTTTGAACCCCAAGCCACCAGCTGTAAGTGGTTTTGCAATATTTTGCCAGCTGGCCCAATGAAACTGTTGTCTTTAACCTGACTAAATGAACCTGTTGAAAAGTATTTCCATCTGCAGTGGAGTACTTTTCTTCATGAAGGTCATTTACAATATATAGGAGGGGAAGGTAGTGATGATGCTCTTAAGTAAGGTGATTTTACCACCACTAGACAAGAAAGACACCAGTTATAGAGTTGATCAACCAGCTTACCCAGAACCTCATCAAATTAAATTTGTTTGGCTCCACCTTCGGTGAGAAGAGCACCAAGCCTCAGAAAATTTAGTGTGGTCAAAGATCAAATTTTTAATGCTGGAGGATGTTTGCTTGTTGATGATCAAATTGCATTTGATTGTGTTTGACCGACCTTTTGTAAATTGACAAATACAAGAATCTGATGGCTACTAGAAGATTTAATTTCTAGCAATGGCGTCCAAAGACTTGATCGCGACTTTATAGATGTCTCTAATTTGATTAAGATGTATAAATATAATATTCAATAATGTTAAAGTCGAATTTGTCAACGCAAGTATACGTATCGCTCAAGTAATATAGGGCTCAAATGCAGTCCTAGATATCGATCCCACAGGGAGTAGTTAAATCTACGGACTATGATTTTATAAAAAGCAATGCTTCAATTACAACAACGAAGTTCAATTTGTTTATCTGTCACTAACAGGCAATTGAAATAATTATGTAATTTTATCTAAAATAACTAAATATGCTAATGAAGGTATGATTGTGATATATAAGAAAGCATCCTTCTCCTTGTCAAGAAATTATAGTGAAATGGACAAAATGAATTAGTTCAATTTATATTGTGCCAAAGAGGAGCATACCTATTTTTTACCCTTTGGTCCAAGCATAAAGAACATTAACTAATCCTATGCTTGGTTACTGATTCTGCGGCTAGGCTGGGAGGATAGCTCTCACTTCAGAGCTCCCACGTTCCCCTCACCTGAGGGCTAACATCTACACATCAGCACCCAAATGATAGGACCAAATTGGGGATTTTAGTATGTCACTCTAAATTCTCCAATTCTACGTCTGATATATTATTTCTCTATTTATTTGCACCCAAATTCCAAGGGCTTTGACCTCCCTGATTCATGGATGTAATCTTCACTTTAGTTGTAAAACTCAATATATTTTAACAAATCAATTGGCCAGATTGAAAGTAAATTAAGATCGAAGTGAAAAGATCATCACAATTTCTTAAACATTTTCATGGTTTCACCAATTCAAATCATCATTTCACAAATCTCGAGACAAGGAGAAAGACAGAGAAAACTACTCAGATCTCTTGGGGAAAGTGCAACAAAACTCGGAATTCATATATAAATTTAAAGTCATATAAACTATAACAAATAAATAAACTTATCTCTAATTTCTCCCCCAAGTAAACTCCTAAAAGTTCCTCTGAATCTCTTCCTTTCTTTACAGCACACAGAACTCCTCTTCGAAATAGCAAGGAAGAAGAAATCGCTCACTTTCCCTCCACTCTTACAATCTCTCGAAGAATTCCTCAAAATCTCTTCACTCTAATGGAACCTCTCTAACCTCCAGGCTCTCTAGAGCTCTCACCACCTCCTCTCTTTTCTCCTCACTCAGCCAAAATCTTTCCTTTAATGATGTGGATTTGTTTTCCCAAGAGTTGCTTAAGCACCCTTCCAAAATTTGACCTTATCCATTGCACAAGTACAACAAGTACACATAACCACATAACCGTCGATCTCGCCGTCGGCGGCCTCGATGGCATCATCGGCGGCCTTCTGAAGAATTTGTCTTATAGCATCGGGAAAAGCTTGCCGTTAGCGGTGTCGATGGCGCCGTCGGCGCCCTAGTTCAAGTCTCCACATTTTGGTCCTTTTGCTCCAAATCCGCTCCTTTTTGCATCTTTTTGCTCCATTGACTGTAATTCATCATTCCTGCAACAAAACATCAAAAATAGATTTCTTTAAAGTCCAATATCATAAAAAACAGTATAAAAAGGTATGAAAATCTCAAACATATTTTTCTTTGTTGATTTCTCATTCCTCTGGTCAAAATCCCCAAAACATAACTATTACTTGTCCTCAAGTAATTTTAGTACTATATAAAGGTTATGATCTATTGTAGTAAAGTTGTAATTCAGAATTACTATAAGTTTGATTTAAATAAATATCTTAGTGAGATTTTCAGGAAAATTTAAGTAATTGAATTAACTCCGTAGCTACAAGATTATCTAGTCATCAAGTTTAAGAGTTCTAGTCTTCTATTCATTTCAAGAATGACTAAAGATTGCAATATTAAGTCACTTAGAATATTCAAATGATATGGATTTCATGAAAAATCTACTAGTAAAAGATCTATTCATAAATATAAGTTCAGGAATGTACTTAGGTTTTCCTTTTAGGTAGGTCCAGTGAAGCCAATTTTTTATTAGGCATATCCTCAAGCTTCTCCTCACTTCCATAAATTTTTTTTCTTTCTTTTCTCTTTTTCATTTGGATT
>NW_018224123.1:77764-83894 GCF_001263595.1 Phalaenopsis equestris
TTCTCTTATACTAAACATCTTAAGTCACAAAAGTAATTTTTATTACAAAAATATTCCTTTAAATCTACCAAGTTATTTAAATATTTGCAAAAATATAGTTACCTGAAATAAATTCACTACATAAAATCATATAAATAATTTTTTAAAATAATTAAATAGAGTACATCTAATAGTTAATCTTTTTCTTCCCTCCCCCAAACTTAAATTTTTAAATATGAGATAATACAGGTGGAAAGAAAAACTCTAAATATAAATCATACCTCAGAAATTTTGATATTTTCATCATTCTAAAATTTTTGCACTTCTTCTTAAAAATTCTACTTCACCTGGTCTGTAATATTATGAGCTTTCTACACATATAAAACATTAGAGAAATTTCTGAGAAATGAAATTTTGAAATAAGCATAAAACTAAAATATTAAACAAATACAACATTTCCTAACACAACCATAATACTAAACAAAAGATAAAAGTACTAAAATGAAAATAAAGATCACATCACATTACAATCCACATAGCATTGAGCAACTTCTACAAGCTACACATGCACATTTCTACTACCACATTAAACATTTAAAACAATAATTAAAAAGTGTCCAAATCAACATAAGCATTAAAAGTACAAATATAATTGTCCACATTACACAAATTACAAAAAAAAAATACAAATACATCAGTTTCCTTCAAATATCAAAATCCCATGCTATATCATCGTCACCTTGCTCAGCAGGTGGATTGGGTTGATATTGAGTATAACGAGGGCATTCAGGGAATGTAACATCAGGCTCATCTCTATAGTTTTGGGCCTGAGCATCATAATAAGCTATCTCAAAATCAGAATGCCTCTGAAGGTACTCACTATCATAATTATGTCGGTGTTCTAAACCTCTAATCCTTTCATTTATCAAATCTATACTCTTCCTCTGCAAGGTCAACTCATTCATCAAGTCAGTCAGTGTTGCGGAGCTAGAAGGAGGAGGAAGGTCATAACTTGTAGAGGGGACATCTCTACTAGTAGAAGGTTCTTCACTCCTACTTCCAGTTCTCCATTTCTCATAGGATACATAAGTTTTCACATTGGATTTACTAATGAGTTTCATAATGTGAACCCATTATTCCTCTCCAAATTCCACTATAGAAAGTTGGCAAAGTGCATAAATCAGGCCAGGATGTCCTAGTCCTCCACTTATCTCACTTCTTGCCGTAGTCAATATGCTCTTAAAAATAATTCTCCCCACATTTATAGTTCTATTATTATGAATACCAAAATTCAGAATAGCTCTATCTCTAGTTACCTCACTATGGTGATAAGTCGAAAATAGTGAAATAGAGTAGAGGAAATGAAATAGTGTCATGCTTTAGAGGTGGCATTCAGCATAGAAGTAGAAAAGTTTACCCGTTCTCATTGTCTAGTCTTCCACGTTCCTTTCCCATCAGTGAGAAAGTTGATCACCTCGTTTAAGGGCCCTTCCATTGTACTAAAGGATTCATAGTGGCAGTTATAAGAGTCAGGGACTTCGTAAAAGGTGTTGATGCGGGCGGCCGTAAATTGCACAGGAAATCCACGCACTTGCACAGTTCCATCATCGGAATAGGTTACATTGGCATAGAATTCTTTCACCACATTTGCATCAGCTTTATTGGTGGTGTAACAAAAGTTTTCCCACCTCTGCTCGGCAATAACCCATTCAGTTTCTCCTCCCGGACTTTCAAAAACTCGATCTTGTATACACTTCTTTCCTTTAAATATGGAAATAAATTTTGTTTGAGCCATCACATTGAGGAAGCGAGACTCGTCAAACTCAACTCTTCTCTTTTGACGTGGAAGCATTTCAATCTAATCAAATTATAGAAAAATTCCAAAAATTACTTCAAATATACAAATCATGGCTTCCAATAGTAATTCTAAGAGTTCAACATTAAGATCCATGAATTTCTTCCCAAATTTTCTTCACATTCTCAAAATTTTCTGATCTCCTCCCCAAATTTTTCGGATCTCGTCAATGTGGAAGAAACACAGGGTGAAAATCAAATATTCTTAGCTTGGAGTGAAGCTCTTACCTAGAGAAAATCAAATCAGGTGTCAAAAAGTCTTGAAATTGCCTCCCAATCCAAGATCTTTCAAGCCCTGGGTCGAAAATGGCATTTTTAAGAGGAAGGGGATGAAGAATAGTGGCGGTTTACTAGTCAAAATCATGGTGAAAGGGGTATTTTAGCGAGCTCGTCGTCGGTGGGGTCGATGGTGCCGTCGGCGCGCTCTATTGAATGTTTAAACATAACCCTCGGGAAAAATCCATCCCCGGCGGCGTCGGGGGCGCCGTCGGTAAGCTCGATTCAAAATGTTCAAATTCCATATTTTTTGCGATTTCGATCAATTTCAACCTCATCAACATCCATTTAATCATTATAGACATAATTTTAAGTGACTAACTGATGTACTTAGCACAAATAAACATAAGTTTTGAGGGTACAATATATGTTACATAACACACCTAAGTTTGGTATTTTCTCAACCTCAATATATTAATTCAGCATTGTAATCTAAGCCACAACACTCAAAACATTAAAAACAAAACATCTTATGCTTAGTCTCAACTATACAGAGATCTAAAAGCATAATTTTAAAGCAAAGTAAACATAAAGTTCAAATCAAACTACATACATCGACAGACAGGTAGCAATATAAATCTACTATTCATCAGATTCAGCACTAGATTCTCCTATGAGATCAACCATTGATTGCACATGAATGAAGAGGTTGTAGAAGGGTCGGTTCATAATTCTTTAGTAGAATCATCTTCTATGCCGTTGGAATGCAATTGGTGGCGGAGTCTCTTATACTTCCCGAAAATGGCTCCAAAACATTGACCGACTTTTTGTAAATCGACAAATATAAGAATTTGATGGCGCTACTAGAAGATTTAATTTCCAACAACGGCGTCTAAATACCTGATCACGACTTTATAGATGTATCTAATTTGATTAAGATGTATATATAAATTATTCAATAATGGTAAAGTCACACTTATCAATGCAAGTATACGTATTAAGATAGGGCTTTAATGGAGTTCTAGATATCGATCCCACAGGGAGTAGTTAAATCTACCGACTAAGATTTTATAAAAAGCAATACTTCAATTACAACAACGAAGTTCAATTTGCTTATCTGTCACTAATAAGCAATTGAAATAATTTTGTAATATTATCTAAAAAATAACTAAAATGCTAATGAAGGTATGATTGTGATATATAAGAAAGCATCCTTCTCCTTGTCAAGAAATTATAGTGAAATGGACAAAATGAATTAGTTCAAATTATATTATGTCAAATAGGAGCATACCTATTCTTTACCCTTTGGTCCAGACATAAAGAACATTACATTCCCCTTGCCTGAGGGCTAATATCTACACTTCAGCACCCAAATGATAAGACCAAATTGAGGATTTTAGTCTGTCACTCTAAATTCTCTAATTCTACGCCCGATAATTTTTATTTCCCTATTTATTTGTACCCAACTTTTAAGGTCTTTGAACTCCCTGAGTCTTGAATAAAATCCTCACTTTCGTTGTAAAACTCAACATATTTTAATAAATTAATTGGCCAGATTCAAAGTAAATTAAGATTAAAGTGAAAAGATCATCACAACTTCTTTAACATTCTCATGGCACAACCAATTAAAATCACCATTTCACAAAATCTCAAGAAAAGAAGAAAGACAAAGAAAACTACTCAGAACTCATTGGGTAGATACGACAAAACTTAGATTTCATATGTAAAAGCAAAGTTATACAAACTACAATAAGTACATACAACTTATCTCAAATTCCTCCCCAAGTAACTCCTTGAAGTTTCTCTGAATCTCTTCCTTTCTTTACAGCACACTGAATTCTCCTTCGAAGCGGCAATGAGGAAGAAATCTCTCACTTTCCTTCCACTCTTACAATCTCTCAAAGAATTCCTTACAATACCTAACCCTAAATTACACTCCCCTGGACACCCAAGACCTCTCGACACTCTCTGGACACTCTGGACTCTCCGAACTCTCCTTTTTCAGCCTCCAAAATGTTTCACTTAAAGTTGTAGAAGACTTTTTAAGAGTTGTCTAAGCGCCCCTTAAAAAATCATCAACATTCAATGCATCTATTGAAAGAATCATTTACCTTGCCATCGGCGGCCTCGATGGCACTGTCGGCGGCCTTCTAGAGAATTTGTCCTATAACGAATTTGTCCTGTAACCTCAAGAAAATCTCGTCGTCGGCGGTGTTGATGGCGTCGTTGGCTCCCTAGTTCAAATCTCCATATTTTGGCCCTTTTTGCTCTAGATCCACTCCTTTTTGCATCTTTTTTCTCCATTGACTCTAATTCATCATTTCTGCAACAAAACATCAAAATCTGCAATTCATCATTTCTGCAACAAAACATCAAAAATACCTTTCTTTAAAGTGCATTATCATCAAAAATAGTATAAAATAGGTATGAAAATTTCAACATACTTTCCTCTGGTCAGTGTTGAATTGCATTCTAGAATGATGTTGGAATAAACTGAGGCACTTAGAAACTTTCTTCACTGCATTTTTATTATCTCCAAAAAAGACCATAATATCATCAGAATAAACTAGATGGGATAGAGCCATATTGGATCTGTGATGATACCTGGAATAGGAGTTGAAGAGCAAGAAGGTGTCAAGCATTCTGGATAGGTAGTCCAAAGCTAGTATGAAGATTGTCAGAGAGAGAGGGTCCCCTTGTTGAAGACCTCTGGTGGCAGTGAATTGACCCCAGACTTGGCCATTAATAAGAACAGAAGGTGCATTTTATTTGAGCCATCTGGAGATTAGATCACAGAATTCCCTTGTAAATCCCCTGGAAGTTAAAATGTTCAATATGAAATCCCAGCATATGGTGTCGTAGGCTTTCCTGATGTCCAGTTTATAGGTTTCCTCCTCTACAAGTCTTTTTTAGATCTAAAAAAAGTTCTTGGGCCAGTAAGACATTGTCTGCAATGGATCTGCCCTTAACAAATGCAATCTGATTTGGGTTGATGATCTTCTCAAGGTGGGGTTGAAGTCCTCCAACAATTATATTGCTTATGACCTTATAAAGCACTGGATTAGACTGATAGGTCTAAAGGGATTCCAATTGCTTTTATAAATGTGTTTTGGGATAAGCACCATGCAAGAAGCATAAAAGTATTGAGGGATGTTGTTTCTTGGAAGAAGCTTTGTATTCCCTTAATCGTATCATGTTTGATGACATTCCATGCCTTCTTGTAATCAGCAGTAAATCCATCAAGACCTTGTCTTGGCACTATCAATAGACTGTTGACCAAAGAAAAATATGTTGAGATTTTCATACCTATTTTACATTATTTTTATGATATTTCACTTTAAAGAAAGGTATTTTTTATGTTTTGTTGCAGGAATGATGAATTAGGGTCATTGGAGCAAAAAGATGCAAAAAGGAGCGAATTTGGAGCGAAAAGGACCAAAATATGAAGATTTGAACTAGGGCGCCAACGGCGAACCCAACAACGCCGACGGCGAGATTTTCCCAAGAGTTCAGATCAAATATTTTAGAAGGCCCACTGATGGTGCCCTCGAGGCCACCGATGGCGAGATCGGCGGTTATGCCCAACAATGCATTGGATGAGGACAAATTTTGGAGGGATGCTTAGGCAACTCTTGCAAAAACTCATCCACATCTTTAAAATGAAGATTTTGGCCGAAAACTAGGAGGCTCTGGTAGGCTCTAGCAGGCTCTAGCAAGCTCTGGCTAGGCTTGGGAGGCTCTAGAGAGGGGAAGTTAAGTGTTGGGAAAGTGTAGAGAGTCTAATTGTGAGGAATTCTTTGAGAGATTGCAAGAGTGGAGGGAAAGTGAAAGATTTCTTCCTCCTTACTGCTTGGAAGAGAAATTCTATGTGCTATAAAGAAAGGAAGAGATTCAGAGGAACTTTGAGGAGTTTGCTTGAGGAGAAACTAGAGATAAGTGTTATTTACTTGTTATAGCTGTATGACTTTGCTTTTATATATGAATTCTGAGTTTTGTTGTGTCTTCCCCATGAATTTTGAGTTGTTTTCTTTTTGAGTTGTTTTCTCTTGAGATTTGTGAAATGGTGATTTGAATTGGTGAA
>NW_018224123.1:84334-85039 GCF_001263595.1 Phalaenopsis equestris
AACTGATTCACTTTATCCATTCACTATAATTTCTTGACAAGGAGAATGATGCTTTCTTATATATTGAATATCACATTAAAAACTTTATTAGTATAATTAGTTATTTAAGAGTTATCAAAATTACATATTTATTTTAATTTCCTATTAGTGACACATAAGCAATTTGAATTTCATTGTTGTGATTCAAGTATGGTTTTTCTAAAATCTTAGTTCATAGTTCTAATATTACTCCGTGGGATCGATATCTAGGACTCCATTAGAGCCCTATATTACTTGAGCGATACGTATACTTGCATTGATAAGTGTGACTTTACCATTATTGAATAATTTATATATACATCTTTATCAAATCTATAACTATTATTAAGTTTTTAGTGTTGTTGGTGAGGAATTAAATCTTTTAGTAACAATATTAAATACTTATATTTTTAAACATATACAATGTCGCTGTCAAGTTTTTGGCGCCATTGTCGGGGAGTAAATAAGAATCATAATTAGAGTAACGGACAAATTAGGACTATTAGAAAATTTTTACTTGAATTGCAACTTATTCTCATATTTAGTTAACTGTTTTCTATGTACTGATTTCAAATTGTATGCGTAAATTTGGACCTGAAAATCTTATACCCTACAATTCAGAATTAGAATGCACTGTTAGAAAAATTAGAAGACTGAGAAGAGAACCTAGAAATTCTGATACAATGG
>NW_018224123.1:85649-85948 GCF_001263595.1 Phalaenopsis equestris
GCTGGTGGTTCTTTAATGTCAAAACCTTTTGATGAGGCTTATTCGTTAATAGAAGAGATGGCTACCAACAATTTTCAATGGCCCTCTGAAAGTTTAAATTCTAAAAGAGTAGCTAGTATCCATGATTCTGATGCAATATCTATGTTAGCTACGCAGATTGCTGCAATATCTAAGATATTAGATCATTATGGAATGAATTGTTCTTCAACACCTACTATGATGGAAGAGAATTCATCTGGGCAATTTGTGGATGTTCAACCTTCGTATGAGACTTTAAATGTTATTAATAGACCCAACAA
>NW_018224123.1:86480-88186 GCF_001263595.1 Phalaenopsis equestris
AAAGCGATACAATTACGAAGTGGAAAAGAATTGGAAAGAAGAGTATAGAAAGAAATAGAAACTGAAAAGGAGAAAGTGGATACAGAAAAAGAAAAGGATCATGAATACCCAGAATTAGAATATCCACTTACACCAATGAAAATTATTGTGGAGAAACCTCCACCATTGTTTCCTCAAAGATTGAAGCAACACAAACATAATAAACAATTTTCCAAGTTTTTAGAAATTCTTAAGAAATTAATGGTAAATATTCTCTTCGTAGAAACTTTAGAGCAAATGTCTAATTAAGTGAAATTTATGAAAGATATTTTGAACAAAAAAAGGAAGTTCACTGATAATGAAACTGTTGCACTTAGCAAAGAGTGTAGTGCAATTATTCAAAAAAAGCTTCCTGAACAATTAAAAGATCTTGGTAGTTTTACTATACCTTGTGCTATTGGTGAAAAGTTTTTTGGAAAAGCTTTATGTGATTTAGGAGCGAGTATCCTCTATCAATTTTCAAAAGATTAGGATTATGAGAAGCCTCGCCTACTTCTATAACTCTTCAATTAGCGAATCGTTTAGTTACATATCCTAAGGGAGTCATAAAAGATGTGTTAGTAAAAGTTGATAAATTTATCTTTCCTGTGGATTTCATTATTTTAGATATGGAGGAAGATAAAAAAATACCTATCATTTTAGGGAGACCATTTTTAGTTACTAAAAAAGCTATGATAGATGTTTATAAAGGAGAATTAACTATGAGAGTTAACGATCAAGAAGTGACTTTTAACATTGCAAAATCTATGAAATACCCTGCTGTTGAAAGAGATAATGAATGTTTTGGTATAGAAATTAGTGAACATCTATTGAATGAATATTTTAAAAAACATTTTGAAGAAAAAAAACAATTTGAAGATAGTGATGACGTTATTTTGGACAAAATAGAAAATGTAGAATTAGATTATGTTCAGGAAAGATTTGAGATGTTGGATATTACAGAAAATGCTAATAAGGATCTAGTTCCATCAATTATAAAACCACCTGAACTTGAGTTGAAAATATTACCTAGCCACTTGAAGTATGTGTTTATGGGAGACTCATCTACAATACCTTTTATTATATCTTCAGACTTAAATGAATTACAATAGCAAAGACTGTTAGATACATTAAAAATATATAAGAAAGCTTTTGGTTGGACCTTAGTTGATATTAAGGGAATCAGTCCTTCGATCTGTATGCACAGAATTACACTAGATGAACAAAATAAACCAAGAGTTGATCCTCAAAGGAGATTAAACCCAATGATGAAAGAAGTAGTTAAGAAGGAAATTTTGAAATGGTTAGACACTGGAATTATGTATCCTATTTCAGATAGTGCAGTAAGTCTAATCCGTTGTGTTCCTAAGAAAGGAGGAGTAACTGTTGAAACAAAAGAAAATATTGAATTAATACATATCAGACAAGTTACTGGGTGGCGTATTTGCATTAATTATAGAAAATTAAACACTGCGACTAGGAAAGATCACTTCCCTTTACCCTTTTTAGACCAAATAGTAGATAGACTTACTGGGCACAAATATTTTTGTTTTCTAGATGGATATACTTGTTACCATCAAATTCTAATTGCTCTTGAGGATCAAAAAAAGACAATATTTACTAGTCCTTTTGGAACTTTTGCTTTTCGAAGAATGTCTTTCGGATTATGTAATGCACCTGCAACATTC
>NW_018224123.1:88975-89532 GCF_001263595.1 Phalaenopsis equestris
GACAGACAGTTTTCCTGATGAACAACTTTATAATATTAATGAGTGAAAAATACCATGGTATGTTGATAGTGTTAATTATATTGTAAGTGATATTTTATCATCTATGTTGACCTTGCAACAATAAAGAAAATTCTTTCATGATGCAAAAACATATTTTTGGGATGAGCCTTATTTATATAAACAATGTAAGGATCTTATTATGAGAAGATGAATACCTTATGAAGAAACTGATCTAATCATACAGAAATGTCATGATTCTGAATTTGGAAGACATTTTAGGATTGATAAAACTGCTTGTAAAATTTTACAAGCAGAATTTTATTGGCCTACTATCTTTAGATATGTTTATAGATATGTAAACACTTGTGATCGATGTCAACGATTAGGCAATATATCTAGAAGAAATGAAATGCCTCTGAATTTCATGTTAGAAGTTGAGATCTTTGATGGTTGGGGATTAGATTTCATGGGACCATTTATTCCTTCATTTGGGAACTTATACATATTAATTGCAGTATACTATGTTTCAAAGTGGATTGAAGCACAAGCTTTACCTC
>NW_018224123.1:89879-93201 GCF_001263595.1 Phalaenopsis equestris
AAGATTAACCAGAAGAACTTTGAACCAGGACAAGAAGTTTTGCTTTACAATACTAGGTTGAAGTTATTCCCTAGGAAATTGAAGTCTCGTTGGTTAGGACCCATTACTGTGACTCAAGTTTATACTTACGGAACTATTAAAATTGAAGATCAAAGGACTATAAATAGATTTAAAGTAAATGGACACAGATTAAAACCGTATTTTGAGGGTAAAAGACTAAATTTTAAGAAGGTTTTAATGATCAGTCAACCTGAATAATACCCGAATAGGTCGGGCTGACGACATTAAACCAAGCGCTTTACAGGAGGCAACCCATAGTTAACTTATATTTATTGCAATTATAATAGTTTTTATTTGAAATTATTGTTAGTTTGTGGTAGTATTGAACTCTATAGTGGCGCGTCGCTTGGCCCGATTGCTTGACGAAGTGGTTCAGATGACCCCGGATGAATATTATGTGACATGTCGCGCACAATTTTGCCTTGAATTTGCCCGATTGCTTGAAGAAGTAGTCCAGATGACCCCGGATGATGAAACGTACCCCGTCAGTATGTCCGGAGTGTCGATTTCACTTACGGAAGATGTCTGCTTCGCTATGGCTTCGCGGGCGGAGCCAAAATGTGCAAATTATCATTTTGGGCATGATAGTAAAAAAAAGTGGTCCAAATGACCCCGAACGAGGAAACGGACCATGTCGATGCATCCGGAACGTCGATTTTAGCCAAGAAGGATGTTTACTTTGCCACGCGGATATATACGAATGAAGAATGCACGAAGGATAATTATAATAATATAATTATTATTATTATAATATCATAAATTATATTACACATATATATCCTATTTAAAAAAAAACCTACGGATCTCTCCTCCCTCTCTCCCGTGAAAATCACACGCAAACAGTCCTAGCCGCCGCCAACCCTCGCGAATCCTCTTGCTTCGCGTTCGGCCCCCTTCCCCCCTTCACCGACCCCCCTTTGCTGGCGAACGAAGTCACCGGCGTTCTCCATGCGTTGGATCTCCTTCTCCGTAGCAGATCTCGCCTGTCAACCGCACGCTGAGGCATCTCCTTCTCGGCCAGCCACACGCCGAGATCTCACATGTACGACGTCGTCAAGATCCCACCGGCCAACCACACGCCTGTCCTCGCTCATCTTCTCGCCAGCGACATCCCACCAACCTCCCACAACACCGGCGTCAAGATCCCACCGGTCTGAGCTCTCCCTCTTCGGCCTACCGACCTCCTCTCTCGTTCCGAGCTTCCTCTCACCGGATTTCGCAAAGAGGCAGTCAGATCTTCCTCTTCCTTGGTCGTTCCTCCTCCACCAGTGAGATGTACGACGCCGAAATTTCTGTCGTTACCTCCTTTGTGCGCAGCACCGAGGGCTGAGCACCTCCCCTTTCCCTCGGATTTTTTTTTCTTTGCGAGCCGCTGTCGAGTCAGCTTCTCCACCTCATCGTCCCTCACTCCCCGGTGGTCGAAATATCTCACCAGAGTGGTTTGCTGCCGAGGGGCAGCGACGACACCGCTGCTTGAAGAGGCGTGGACATCCTCTATTTTGTGAGAAAAGCCTCCTCCCAGGGTTCATCAGTGTCGAGCGTCGTTATGTTATACATTTCGTTTGCACTTTTCTATGCTCAAATTATTTATTTGGGTACTTTGCATACCTCCTACCCTCACAGCCTCCTATGTCTTTTTGTTGTCCTGTGCACATTTTACGAGGCACATTGGTGCACGGATCGGATGCCGGCAAGCTCGGAGCAAGCAAAGAAACGGTTCTGCAACCATCACAGTGGTGAGACTTTCTACCTCCTAGCCAGCCTTAGGAATAGAGGAGTCTAGGCATGTTGGAGTCTAGGCATGTGGGTTTGATCAGCCACACCGGGTGCGAGCGCCGGTGTAGTTCGACGCGACGATGTGCCTTCGTGATAGATCGTTGCTTTTCGTAGAGCTAGCCTTTAGGTTAGGACTCCCTGTGCGTGGACAAGTGCCCCCGTAGAGCCGAGTGTCTCCCCTTTCTTTGTGAGCCTTAGCACAAGTCCCGTTGGGTCAGAGTCCCTCACTCCCCTTGCTTTGAATTCCTCAGCTTTACTTGGAGAGGTTGGGAGGTCAGACTTGGCAAAGCGAGATAAGCTTTGTAGTTGGCTCGCTTTGCAAAGTCTGGAGTAGTTCACGAAATGCGAAAAGCTTTCTAGCTAGTCCATTTTGTGAAGCCGTGGAGAGTTCCCCCCTTGGAGATCCGGGGAGAAACTCCCCCATATTTTCTCACCAAAGCAAGAGGCGGCCGGGCCACCCATCCAAGAATCTAAACCTTAGGTAACCCAGGTGAGGTCGTTAGCACGAGCTCGGTTTGCTACTTGCATGTTGGTTTGCTGCATATTACATTTTATTTTGGTGCATGTTGCATTTTACTTTGCTTCGACCGGCAGCCCCAACCCGGTGAGCATTTCACTTAGTTTCAACCGGCCTCCCAGGGCAGGTGAGCCTCTCACTTCACTCTGATCGGCCGCCTCGGCCTGGCGAGTCATCTCACTTCGCTCTGACCGGCCACCCTGGTCCGGCGAGCATTTCACTTAGCTTTGATCGGTTGCCCCAGCTCGGTGAGCATTTCACTTAGCTCCGACCGGCCGCCCCGGCCCAGCGAGCATCTTACTTCGCTCCGATCGGCCACCTTGGCCCAAGGAGCATTTCACTTCGCTCTGATAGGCCACTCCGGCTCGGTGAGCATCTCACTTTGGTTTGCTTTGGCCACCACAATTCGGTCGACCGATCACTTGCATGCTTGTTTTTTTTTTTGCATTATTTCGCATACTTGCCTTTTTGCATGTTGTACCATATATGTTTGCATTTGCATTTGCACTTGGGTGATGCTCCCTAGTGAGAATCACCACCATCCCTGGGTCACTGCCGCCTCGGTACACCTTTCTTCGAGTCACTGCCTCCACGGCACGCCCATCCCTTTTTGGTCACTTCCGCCTCGGAACACCTTTCTTCGGGTCACTGCCTCCACGGCACACCCATCTTTTGGGCCCCTGTCACCACGATACGCCCATCCCTTTTGGTCACTGCCGCTACGGTGCACCTTTCTTTGGGTAACTGCCTCTACGACACGCCCATCCCTTTTGGTCACTGCCGCTACGACACACCCATTTGTTCCCGAGTCACTGCCTCCACGGTACACTCATCACTTCTGACACATGACTATTCACATTTGCATTTGCATTTTTGCATAGGTAGAGAGTCGGGCTCATTAGGAGAGTGACCCCGTGTCGGTCGTGATGCCCTAAAAAACAATGCTTTCTTGGGGCAGCCCGGGGGGCA